>NC_037672.1:123218041-123366995 GCF_003255815.1 Theropithecus gelada
AAAAAAAAAAAAAAAAAAAAAAAAAAAAAAAAGAAAGGTAGGAGTTCAGTTTCAGTCTTCTGCATGTGGCTAGCCAGTTATTTCATGACTGTTTATTGAATAGAAAGTTCTTTCCCCATTGTTAGTTTTTGTGTGACTTGTTGAAGATCAGATGGTTGTATGTATGTGGTTTTATTTCTGAATTTTCTATTCTGTTCCATTGATTTATGTGTCTTTTTTTTTTTTCCCCCAGTACCATGTTGTTTTGGTTACTGTAGCCTTATGGCATAATTTAAAGTTGGGTATTGTGATGTGTCTGGCTTTGGTCTTTTTGCTTAGGATTTCTTTGGCTATTCAAGCTCTTATTTGGTTCTATACAAATTTAAGAATTATTTTTTCTAATTCTATGAAAATTGTTATTGGTAGTTTGATAAAAATAGCTTTGACTCAGTAAATTGCTTTGGGTAGTTTGGCCATTTTAATGATATTAATTCTTCTTATTCATGAGAATGAATTATTTATTTATTTGTGTCATCTCTGATTTCTTTCAGCACTGGTTTGTGTTTTTTGTAGACATTTTTCACCTCCATAGTTAGATATATTCTTAAGTATTTTATTTTCTTTGTGGCTATTTTAAATGGGATTGTGTTTTTGATTTTACTCTCAGCCTGGATGCTCTTGAAATAGAAATGTTACATATTTTTGTACACTGATTTTTGTACCCTGTAACCTTGCTACGATCATTTATGAGTTCTTGTAGGTTTTTTTTGCAGAATCTTTAGGGTTTTGGGAGTATAGAATCATATCATTAGCAAAGAGAGATAGTTTGAATTCTTTTTTTTTTTCTATCTGGATTTCTTTTGTTTTTCTCTTTGGCCTGATTGCTCTATCTTGGACTTACAGAACTATATCAAATAGGGATGGTTAGAATGGGCATCCTTGTCTTGTTCCAGTTCTAAAGGGGAAGTTTTCAACATTTTGCACATTCATTATGATGTTGGCTGTGGGTTCGTCATAGATAGCTCTTAATATTTTGAGACATTTTCCATTGATGCCTACTCTGTTGAGGGTAAAAGGAATTGAGTTTGATGGGTCTTTAGTGTGAGGTCTTAGGTGTTAGACTGTGTTTACTGTTTGTTGTAAATGCAGTGTCAAATGGCTAAATTTTTCTCTAGTGTCCACCTTTGTCCCTTTTACTGCCTTTGGGTTTTACTAGAGACTACTACAATAGCATCTGAGGATTACAATATTTTACCTATAATCCTGTGGTATTACACAGAAGCCCCAACATGTGGTGGTAGTTGTGGGGAGAGGGGAAGCACTTATTGACTTATGATTATTTCGTGGTCTTTCATTGAGCCTGAGTTGGACATTTCCCTTTCCTCATATTAAAGATTAAACAGGAAGCTACAGTTCTCTCCCTTCCCCAGATTGGTTAGGCTTTGGCAAAACCGCAGTTGGTAAGGCTTTGATAAAATAGGTTTCCTTGAGTGCATGCCTTATTAAGAAGAACAGAGCGTTTTTGTCTTATTTCAAATGGTTAGTCTTTTTCTTTCCTGCTGGAAGCAAAGGGAATTTTTCTCAGATCTTCATAGTTAGAACATGGTAGGGCTCCTGGAAATAAAACTCAAGAAAGTGTTGGGGATCTCCACAGGTCTGGCTTCCCTTTAATCTAGTGCACACTAACTAAGCCTTTAGCAACTTGTCAATGACAGTTTGATCTTATCAATGTGATATCAATAGGATAGGACAATATGATCCTATCAATCCTGATTTCAGCTGTGAGCTTTTGTTCCTCTGCTTTTTCTGCTAATAAGTTGTAATTCTGTACATTCAACCATCTGTCTCTCCAGTTTTGGGGGTAGCCATTTGCAATTCTATAATGAATCTAAAAAGAGTTTTTAACTTTGTAGTTTGTACAATCTCTTCATGTTCGGGAGATGGGATTGACTACTTCTAAGTTTTTCACATATTGGACCAGAAATAACTTCAGGTGTTACTTAAAATAACTGCTTACAGCAGTTATTCACTGTACTCCATTGTTGCAGGACCTTTGGCAAATCAAAACTAGGCTCTGGCTAAAAATAAAATAATGCAACGTAGGATCAAGAATAAAAGAAGCAAAAGATAACTACTTCCTGGTTGACTGAATATTAAACCTTCTGAATATAATAGTAAATTCATAGAGAGGTCTTAATTTACCTAATTTATTCAAATAATAGTAATTTTTTCTACTGGTCATTAGCTTCTTCCTGTAATATGAATTATTCTCTATCCTTTTTTTTTAATAGTCAGGTTTATTTGCTGTTCCCTTTATGGGCCAATTTACACCTTTTGGGAGCAGACATAGATAATTTCAGAATGATTTAGGAACCAGCTGGATACATTAACTTGCCATGTATTTTCTCTGCCTATGAAGAGAACATCTGCCAGATATGCTGGAATGGAGTATGCTTTTGTCTTCACAACGAATCAGATGTCTTCTTGTATTTCCATTCTAAAGAGAAAATGTTGCTATGGTGCTTTTAAAAAATTCAACCTGTAAATAACAATTTGTTAAGACACCCAGGCAGAATTACATTTTATTTTAGGGTCTTGAATGGAATGCATTATCACTACACAAAGAGTTTAGGGAAAACAAAATGAGCTGAGATCATGATTGCCATGGTCTTCTTTAGGTTGTTAAATCTCCTGCTGAGAAAACACAGGAAATATTAATAATTTGACAGGAACTGTCAGGGTTCTTATGGTGGTCTTATGCCAAGTAGGCTTAGTGATATTTGAAGGAAAGTAATTATAAACACACTAGAGAAAGGCCTAACTAGAAAACTGTTTTCATTTTACAGTAGCTCTTTTAACAATTAAAAACAATATATCTGCTATCAGCTAATAATTCTTAATACAGAAATACTGATGATTATGTTTCATTCAAATGGTACTAGGTAAAAATTATACACAAATCTATTATATGTACTTAATTTTATCTCTATCTGTCTTACCCTGTCCTTAGTTGAAGCTACCACCATTTCTTCTTTGATACATTGAAATAATCTCTTAATGAATCTCTCCAAATCTATTCTGTCCCTCTTAGATCACTCATTCACATACTATACAGGTGGACCTTTCCAAATATCATATTTGATGTTCATATCCACTCTTTAGAACACATTGACTTTCTATTACTCCTCTTATAAAGACCTACACAGCTCTGCATGCCCTGGCCCCTAGCCATCTCTCAGCTCTCTGGTTCTCTGTGCCCCCTATCACTCAGGTCTTTCCTCTCTTCCTACACATTTGGCTCATATCGCTAGAAGGTCTCCGGCATGTTGATTCCACTGTTTGAGCCCTCTTTTTTTTCCCGTTTGTCCTTAGTTAACTCCCACTCACCTCCCAAAATAGCATTTATTGTTACACCTCTTCTCCTTCAGCATCAGGTCAGCTTGCATCAGCCAGGCGCACCAGCTGTTGCAGGTGGGGTTCAGGACAGGCGCACCAGCTGTCCAGGTGCTGGTTCAGGAACTGGCTCTGTAGGAGGCCGCGGCTAGACCAGGCACACCACAAGCGGCTTCTGCTGCGGGCAACAGCATCTGAACCAGGGGAATGTGGTGGCACTCACTCGAAAACTCAAAGACACCAGCAACCTTGGAGCCTCAAGGAGTTGGGGGAGGTGTGCTACAGTTTTCTTGTTTCTACTCCCAACAGCTTGGCTGACAGAGGCATGTTTTCAGCTTGTTCAGTCCCACCGCCTTGTTCCGGCCTGCATCTCCCAGGCTGATCCAGCCCTGCTGCTGCTTCCCGTCATGTGGGCTAGCCATGCCATGTCAGCAGAGGATGGGCGGGCTATAGGACTATAGCTCTGGCTCAGGAAATACCAAGGTCTGGACCCCTGGAAGGGTCGCCACTCTACACTACCACAGGCCGATGAACGAGAGTGTGTCACTGCCCACAGCATTGTGAGCCATCCAGGAATGCATTACAGCCCTTTTTGCTCCCACTCAAAGCTTGGTGAACTAGCCATGAAAGGGTTACAGCCCTTTTCACGCTCACTGGCAGGTCCCGAGTTCTTGTACCATGTTCAGGAGGAATGAGGTTATGCAGACACCAGGAGAATGAGCAAGGTGAGGAGTTTATTTATCAACAGAATAGTTCTCAGCAGAGAGCATACCTGAAGTGGACAGCTCCTGGTGCGTTTATGGGCTCAGAATAGAGGCAGTGCATGCTGATTGGTCCATGGGCCTGCCTGAAAAACGTACCATTTGATTGGCTGAAAGGCATCAAGGAAGTTTGCACTCCGGGCTGTGGATTCTACCTGGAACTGACTGCTCAGTTTTCAGGCTTCAGGCTGTCTTTGGCTTGAAGGTCGGGTTTCAGCGGGGACCTGCCCCATCTGCCTAGGAATTTGTCTGCCTCCTGCCACTATCAAGATCTTCTATGACACATTGTCAGTTGCACATACCTTTTCTCTATAGGACTCACTACTAGTGACTATCATGCCATGACAAGAACATTCACCGAACAGATGCATTAGAATCTTATTTGACATTTAATTGAAGAAGGCATGCATGTGGTGAGAAATATATTCCAGGTACATTTTACATGAATGGACATGCACAGGCATACATTAAGACACAGAGAGAGAAAGATTGAAAGAGTAATGTAGAACTGACACCTCCCTAATCAATGATACTTTTTCAAGAAGTTAAAATATATGTTAGTGTTCATAATGAAATGCAGATGGTGCTTTATTGTGTTAGTATATGATATAATACCATGATTATGTATCTCCTTTCACATTTGCTTTGAAAACTAATACAGTTGATCTGCATTATTCAGATTCTGTATTTGCAATTTGTCTTCTCCCTACAATTTATTTGTAGTACCCAAATTATTACTCCCTATATTTTTATGTCATTCCAGACATGTGCAGAGCTGCAAAAAAAATTGAGTCCATCAACATATATATTCCAAGCTAAGATTGAACAACAAGACCTCCTGCGTATTAGTCTGCTTTCATGCTGCTGATAAAAACATACCCAAGACTAGGCAATTTACAAAAGAAAGAGGTTTAATTGGATTTACAGTTCCACATGGCTGGGGAGGCCTCAGAATCATGGTGCAAGGCAAGGAGGAGCAAGCCACATCTTCTGTGGTTGGCGGCAGACATGAGAGCTTGTGCAGGACCACTCCCATTTTTAAAACCATCAAATCTTATGAAACTGATTCACTATCACGAGATCAGAGCAGGAAAGATCCACCCCCATAATTCAATTACCTCCCACTGAGTTCCTCCCACAACACATGGGAATTGTGGGAGTTAAAATTCAAGATGAGATTTGGGTAGAGATACAGCCAAACCATATCACTCCGCCTTCTTGTTTTAGATCTCATACAGAGATGACCAGAGAATAAAAATGGTTTAGGGCAGGGCAGTGTGGTGCAAGAAGCTGTTGCTCTGGGACCAGTTGGAGCGGGTGTAAAATCCAACTGTGGTACCTGTAGTGGGATGGCCTCAGGCAAGTGATTTAATACTGTCAACTAACTTTTCTCTTTTGAAAAATAAAGAATATATATATATACACACACACACACACACACGTATATGTATGTGTGTTGTATAAATGCAATATCACATTATTACACACACAAAGAATATGTGTGTGTGTGTGTATCTCCAATGCAGGATCAATACACATACACACACATCTGTTTCTCCTAGCAGCGATGGTTGAGTATTAAGTAGTTCAGTGTTTCTGGTGCCTTCTAGAATAAAACTAACATGAATAATGAAATGACTTTACGCTAAAAATAAATAAATATAAATTAAAATTCATTGGCCTCTGAAACATATAGTCTATTGGCCATAGGTTGAAAAGTGATGATTTTAACAAAGACTTTAAAATTTAAATAAATTTATATCCAGAGAAATTAAAATAATTTTCTGAAGTCACACAGCTATTTATCCAGATAATATATCTGTAACTCAGATATTCTGGTTCTTTCAGAATGCTAAATTTTTACCATATTACACAGACTCATGTGTGGGTGTGTGTGTTTCAGTTTCTGCTTGTGTCTCCAGTCATTCTCTCTCTCTCTTCAAGAAAGTGATATCCAAAATAAGAAACGAATAAAGAGAGAAAGAACATTGGAGTATAGTTGTCTATAATGGTGGAATTTTTGGTTTCTTAATCTCTCAAAGTTCTGTTTGCTTTTTTACAAAATGAAGATAATAGCATCTACCCTGAAAGGTTTTTGTTGTGAGTTTCAAATAGGAATGATTTACAATTTAATCCAAATTTCCAAATGGTACTGGAAATAGTCAGAGGTAAATTAATCTCCTATACATGACTTACTTTCAAAATATAAGCAGGAACAATTTTTAAGTTGAATAGAATTTAAAATCCAGCAACTAATCTTGCAAAATTATCAGACCTGACAAAGTTTTCTAAGAAAGAAATTGATGTTATGAGTCAAAATTTAAAGTTTATTGCCTGGTTATTTTGTTTTGCTTTTAACATGCTGTCTTTAATTGAAAAGTAAATATTTACTAACTGGTTTTTTTTTATTGAATTTTAATTACTGTGATACATGTACAGAACATGCAGGTTTGTTAACATAGGTACACATTTGCCATGGTGATTTACTGCACCCATCAACCTGTCACATACATTAGGTATTTCCCCTAATGCTATCCTTCCCCTGGCCCTCCACCCCAAGACAGTTCTCGGTGTGTGAAATTTCCCTCCCTGTGTCTGTGCGTTCTCATTGTTCATCTCCCACTTATGAGTGAGAACATGTGGTGTTTGGTTTTCTGTTCCTGTATTACTTTGCTGAAAATGATAGTTTCCAGCTTCATCCATGTCCATGCAAAGGATATGAACTCATCCTTTGTAATGGCTGTGTAGTATTCCATGGTGTATATATGCCACATTTTCTTTATCCAGTCCATCACTGATGGGCATTTGGGTTGGTTCCAAGTCTTTGCTATTGTGAACAGTGCCGCAATAAACATACGCGTGCATGTGTCTTTACAGTAGAATGATTTATAATCCTTCGGATATATATCCAGTAATGGAATTGTTGGGTCAAATGGTATTTCTGGTTCTAGATCCTCGAAGAATTGCCACACAGTCTTCTACAGTGGTTGAACTAATTTACACTCTCACCAACAGTGTAAAAGTGTTCCTATTTCTCCACATCCTCCCCAGCATCTGTTGTTTCCAGACTTTTTAATGATTGCCATTCTAACTGGCATGACATTGTATCTAATTGTGGTTTCGATTTGCAATTCTTTAATGACCAGTGATGATGAGGTTTTTTTTCATATATTTGTTGGCCAAATAAATGTGTTTTTTTGAGAAGTGTCTGTTCATATCCTTCACCCACTTTTTGATGGGGTTGTTTTTGTTCTTGTAAATTTGTTTAAGTTCTTTGTAGATTCTGGACATTAACCCTTTGTCAGAAGGGTAGATTTCAAAACATGTTTCCCATTCTGTAGGTTTCCTGTTCACTCTGATGATAGTTTCTTTTGCTGCACAGAGGCTCTTTAGCTTAGTTAGATCCCATTTGTCAATTTTGGCTTTTGTTGCCATTGCTTTTGGTGTATTAGTCATGAAGTCTTTGCCCATGCCTATGTCCTGAATGGTTTTGCCTAGGTTTTCTTCTAGGGTTTTTATGATTTTAGGTCTTACATTTAAGTCTTTAATCCATCTTGAGTTAATTTTTGTGTAAGGTGTAAGGAAGGGGTCCAGTTTCAGTTTTCTGCATATGGCTAGCCAGTTTTCCCATCACAGTTTATTAAATAGGGAATCCTTTCCCCATTGCTTGTTATTGTCAGGTTTGTCAAAGATCAGATGGTTGTAGATGTGTGGCATTATTTCTGAGGCCTCTGCTCTCTTCCATTGGTCTATATATCTGTTTTGGTACCAGTACCATGCTGTTTTGGTTTACTGTAGCCTTGAAGTATAGTTTGAAGTCAGGTAGCATAATGCCCCCAGCTTTATTCTTTTTTCTTAGGATTGTCTTGGCTATACAGGCTCTTTTTTGGTTCCATATGAAATTTAAAGTATTTTTTTTTTCTAATTCTGTGAAGAAAGTTAATGGTAGCTTGACGGGGATAGCATGGAATCTACAAATTACTTTGGGCAGTATAGCTATTTTGATGATATTGATTCTTCCTATCCATGAACATGGAATGTTTTTCCATTTGTGTGTATCCTCTCTTATTTCCTTGAGCAGTGGTTTATAGTTATTCTTGAAGAGGTCCTTTACATCCCTTGTAAGTTGGATTCCTAGGTATTTTATTCTCTTTGTAGCAATTGTGAATGCAAGTTCACTCATGATTTGGTTTCCTGTTTTTCTATTATTGGTGTGTAGAAATACCTGTAATTTTTGCACATTGATTTTGTATCCTGAGACTTCACTGAAGTTCCTTATCAGCTTAAGGAGATTTTGGGCTGAGACGATTGGGTTTTCTAAATATACAATCACGTCATCCACAAACAGAGACAATTTGACTTCCTCTCTTCCTGTTATTTCTTTCTCTTGCCTGACTGCCCTGGCCAGAACTTCCAATACTATGTTGAATAGGAGTGGTGAGAGAGGGCATCCTTGTCTTGTGCCAGTGTTCAAAGGGAATGCTTTCAGCTTTTGCCCATTCAGTATGATATTGGGTGTGGGTTTGTCATAAATAGCTCTTACTATTTTGAGATATGTCCATCAATACCTAGTTTATTGAGAGTTTTTAGTATGAAGGGGTGTTGAATTTTATTGAAGGCCTTTTCTGCATCCATTGAGATAATCATGTGGTTTTTGTCACTAGTTCTGTCTATGTGATGGATTACATTTATTGATTTGTGTGTGTTGAACCAGCCTTGCATCCTAGGGATGAAGTTGACTTGATCGTGGTGGATAAGCTTTCTGATGTGCTGCTGGATTTAGTTTGCCAGTATTTTATTGAGTATTTTTGCATCGATGTTCATGAGGGATAATGGCCTGAAATTTTCTTCTTTTGTTGTGTCTCTGCCAGGTTTTGGTGTCAGAATGCTTTTTCTATTTATTAGAATAGTTTCAGAAGGAATAGTACCAAATCCTCTTTGTACCTCTGGTAGAATTTGTCTGTGAATCCATCTGGTCCTGGACTTTTTTTTGGTTAGTAGCCTATTAATTACTGCATCAATTTCAAAACTTGTTATTATTTTACTCAGGGATTCGACTTCTTCCTGGTTTAGTCTTGGGAGGCTGTATGTGTCCAGGAATTTATCAATTTCTTCTAGATTTTCTAGTTTATTTCCATCACTAACTAGTTTTTCTACTTCTAAAAAGCTATTTTAGAATCCTCTAGCAAAAAGCTGAAATTCACTTTTGACTAATTTTCTTCTATTGTGATAGTTAAAATAAGAAATGTTACGGTGGAAACTCTTACTTACCCACCTCCACTTCTATAATCTTTAGCTGAGTACATGGCTGCCTGCAAACAAAGACTACACTACCCAGCCTCTCTTGCAGCTAGTTGCAACCTCATATAAAAGTTCTGGTCATGGGATTCAATAGAAGTATTATAGGTCAGCTTCTGGGAAATCTTAAATAATTGATGCAGATCTTTTACCTTCTCTCCTCTTCTTCCAGCATCCCTGAAAGTGAAACCTGGCACCACAGTCAGCTTCATGACAGTTAAGCAGTATGATCACACTGGACCCTATGCTTAGAAGGGATCCATACTTGATTTATTGCTCCACTGTAGGCTTCTTGAAACTTTTAATAATTTTCTTTCAACTTGTGTTTTGTAAGTGAAGTCCTCTGGAACAACGGAGCATATGCTTGAGCAGAAGAGATAAATGCAATATGTGTTTCACACATCTCTCACTTCCTCATATATAGCATTCTGGGTGCCTCATGAGGTCAGAATTACAGTGGATAATGTGTGAGAGTTTCTCAAGAGGCAAAGTGGGTACAAAGTAAACAGGTTATATTATGTTCAACTAAATAAGCAGGAAATACTGTTAGTTTCAGAAGTCAACACTATTTGAGGAAAAAATTAGCTCACATCCAGGGAGAAGGCAATAGCATTCTAAGAGACAAAAAGGACTCAAGAGTCCTATCATGTCCTTTTCTACTTGTGTTACTTCTCTGTATCATTAGTCAACCACTCTGCTGAAAATGATAAAGTTCTTTCTCCTTTCAGTCTTTCCTGATTCATTAGTAAGCTAAACGTAGAGAATATTGTTAGATCATGTGTGTATAAAAAGTGAAATAAAAACATTTGAGTCAGTTTTATGTAGTGTTTGCACTGTTCTGCATATCTGAACTATGAAATATGAATCATGTAATTTTGGTAAGGTAAACATATGAATTAAATGTTTTTTTATGTTTGCACTTAAAACTACCATCATAAGTATAAACAGGGAATGGCAAAATTTATGCTCATAACTTAAAAATTTAACTTCTCTTTACATAGAAGAACATAAAGAGCAAAAACAAACAAACAAGCAAACAAAAAAAAACACCCTAACAAGCTAAGAAAAAATCTGGCTGAGGATGGTGGCTCACACCTGTAATCCTAGCATTTTGTGAGGTGGAGTGGGTGGATCATTTGAGTTCAGCAGTTTGAGACCAGCCTGGGCAACACAGTGAAATCCTCCCTCTACGAAAAATACAAAAATTAGCCGGGGCATACCTGTACTCCTACCTACTTGTGAGGCTGAGGTGGGAGGATTGCTTGAGCATGGGTGGTTGAGGCTGCAGTGAAATGTGATTGCAGCACTGTACTCCAACCTGGGTGACAAAGTACGCCCCTTTGTAAAAAGAAAAAGAAAAAAAAGAAAAGAAAAGATAAAGAAAAAATCTTCAGAAAGCGAAGTAGATTTATGTTTTAGTATATTTAAATCCATCTTTTTCCTGATTTCAAAAAGGAGTGCAGTATTTTCATTTTACACTTCACTCTGAAAATTAAAGTGCTGGCCCTGCATGGAATGGGTGGCTGGAACTCATCCTTAGTTCATGAGACTGAGGGCCAGACCTTAAGAACGACAGAAAGGAAAACTGGAAATATGCTAGGTCCCGTATGACTGCCAAGACTTATAAGCCAGCCATGAGCTGTTCACATCCAGATTTCTCAGAATAAAAAATAAACTTCCATCATGTTTAACTAGCCATTTAGGGAAGGTTCTGTTATTCACAGCCCCACCTAATTCTAACTCATATAAGCATGGAATTGGAGAAAAGGAATTTTAAAAGGAGCAGATTTAATTGTCCTGCATTTTTCATTACAGACACTACCCTAAAGACACAAAAAGATACTATTTAACAGAAAAATGGTCACAGAGATGAGTGACCATATTCATAATGAGTCTCACGTGACTTACTGATCTGTTGGTCATTTGTTTATTTCTTGATCTACAAAATCTAAATGGCCCTAGACAAAGAGATTTGCTTGAATGTACATTCTCTAATTTCAGTACATTTTTATTGGCTCCTTTTTTTTTCAGAGACATATAGTTTCTGTATTATTTGAATATATTCAAAACATAGGAAAAGTTTTTACAAAAATAGAGTGACACCTAAGGTATTGTCCTTAGTGTTAAAAAAAATTGTCTAGTGTGGAGACAGGCAGGAGAACACCTAGTAACAAAAACGAAGCAGAATGGAATAGTTTTTAATCTAGTGATGCAGAAACATGCCTTAGGAATAATCACTTACAAACAAAGAAATCTAGGAAATGATGCAGGTCAGTTGCATTAAAGCTGAGAATTATGAAGATCAATGTGATAGTAGAAGAAAAGAAAAAAATAAATAGAATTTTCAGACAAAGTGAAATGATACAGAGATGTGATATTACACAACGAGGGCAAGTCTGGTCATATTTATGCAGGTGTATTTATTCTGATTTCTACAGGCAATGCTTTCTATACACCCACTACAACAAGTTACTCAATGACCTTACTATAGAAAGTAGGGGAATTTGGAAATTGGAATATTTGGAAAAGGTAAAATATCTGCCTAGGAATAGAAGTGAATAGAATAAGTTAAACATTTTGGATGTTATTTGGTCATAAAGAAATCATCTTCATTAAAATGCAACAAATAACAATACTAAACAAGGTGGAGAGGTTCTGCAGTAGTGTCCTCTCTTGATCGTTTAAAGAAAGGCCATGATCCAATAAAGTTAAAGATAACTCTCAAGAGTTATTGAAAATAGATTAAGGGAAAAACGGGAAGGATTTAGATCAATTAGGCATGTATGGATATGAAATGATATGATAGTGAGTTGGCTTATACTGCAATGAAAATAAAATTGTGAGAATTTAAAGTAACAGAATATATTTTAAAATAAATGTAAGTTTAGGAGAATAATTATATTAATGTATTGATTATGAAATTCTCTCTCCTGGGATATGCTTTAAATCTCACCTTAAACTGAGTGATCAAAATTGTTCTCTAAGGAAATAAATAAATAAATCATCAACTGGTGAATAATGAGTTAGCTTGCAGGATTAATTTCTTTTTCCTTAGGATAATTCTTCATAGATGTATTTATTTTCTCAGCTAAAAGTGGATTGCCCAATATGAAATATAGATAAAAGTGTATGTTTGTAAATTGGCTTTATTTTGCCATTAAGCTAATGTTAATATTTGTGCTCTATGAATCAGTCAAAATACAAATTAATTCACTTCTGAAAAGTTAACGAGTAGACTCAGTGTTTACTTTTACAGTAAATATGTGAGTGAAGAGGTGAAACAGTAACATTTGTTGAGTTCCTAGTATGTGCTTATGGTCACACTTCATGTGTATTATCTCTTTTATCATCACAAAAGCACTGTGGAGGTACACAGTATCATCGTTTAATAAGCCAAAAAGTGGTACCTCAGTAAAGGGAGCTAAGTGCCCAAGATCACATAGCTAGGAAAAAGATTTAAATATGTTATCTTTAGAGTAGACAGAGAGGCTGTAGAAGTAGAAAGAGGAGCTCTAGAATCACATAGCCGTCCAAGTAGAGTGAGCAGCATTAATCGTCTGTGAAAGAGTTTGTGATGTCTTGCACGGATAAATTTTGTGAGCATTAAAAAAGTCTTGATATTTCATCTACAACTTTAATCAAGTTTCAATATGCACTACTGACCCTAGCCACCAGTAAGTTCCACATGAAGCCAGTGGAAAAATAGATCATAAAGACAGATGGAGTCCTTGGATCCATGCACAATTATTGCCTTATGTTCTTTTATATGATCCTTGTAAAAATAGGTCAGCTTAGCTGTCTTACTCAGATGAAAATGTAATAAATATTTACACAATTCATCATTTAAAGAATCTAAATTTAATTTCCTGCTTGGACTTCTGTCTGTAAGAAAAATATGAAAGAAACAGCATGCATTATTTACCTCTTGAGAATGACAAGTTATAAAGTAAGATCTTTGAGATAGGAAGACTAGACATTTCTATAGATCGTTGTTCCAGTCACTACAGCTGTCAGTGGCGTCAGTATAGATTAATTTGACAACATGGCCAATCTTGCCTATTTATCAATCAGCTTCATTTGAAAAGGTCATAAAAATCACCCAGTTTGTCACTATGTGGCTAGGTATGGAAACATTAATTCTCTTATATAATTAAAATTTCATTTAATTGACCTTTAAGTAGATTACTAGTTTTGGAAATTCATGGCTATAATTTCCACTTTTTTTTGAACGGGACAGAATATTAGAATTAGGGGTTTCACTATGAAGTCTTAAATTATTTAAGGCATCATTTATTGATAACATGTTATGGTGGATTTTGAGGGCTCCTTACCTTTCAGAGGTCCTTTTCTATCTCTTGCTTACTGAAATTTCAGTGTTTAAGTTTTGTACTTTCCTTTACTATGTTATAAACTTTTATCCTATAAAAATAGTCTTTGACTGTTGATATATACACCAATGTAAGTTACTATGTTAGAAGTCACTCCTTTGGAAGAGTCAGCTGAGGTTAGTGTGTACTGGTAATGAGTAGTTTGAAAAACAGGTGAGAAGAACACTTAGAACTTAAGTAAAATTTTAAAAAGTAGAGAAGTAAGAGACAAAGAGGTTTTGGAATAATATTAAAGGTAGAATTTGTCCATTTTGTAATATTTACAGCATTTCTGCCTTCTTTTAATAAAATAATATAAATCTGTGTAGGCATTCATATTTTGTCTTTTATTTTATTTTAAGAAAGTTAATAGCCTAAATATTTAGAAGAACTGACAAATATATGTACACAAATGGGATTATAATCAAGTGTTTCTGAAGGAAATATGTTTTTCTCATGCATAGGCATGCTTATTGTGGTAAATACATATATTTGCGGTTCTATGTATGAGTATGTTTTAAACATTAGCAGAAGCTTACCTAAAAAGAAGAAAAATAAACTTTGTTTATAAAATGGAGTTGAAAGAGAAAAAATTAAGAATTGTTGTTGGAATTGGGGAATCATCATAGCTGTGGTTAAAATCATAATCATCATGTTCTTTTATAAGAAAAGCAAAAAATAAACCAAGTAACAGAAAAGATTAAAAATAAAAACAGGTGAAAATATAGTTACTTTTCTTATTTAATGTAACTGTCCCTTAAATTTTTATTTTCTATGGTATTTACTTAAGTTTCTATATTAATATTTTTGCCTGAAATATGGGATGTATTACATATAAAATGGATTTGTTTTGTATTTTGCAAAAAGCAAAGAATCTCAATTTGAGTTTCTTTTCCTTGCCTTGTCTAGATGAAAAGAAATGTAAGTTTAGGAGAATAAGTATGTAAATGTAAAATTATATTATACGATGTTAACTACATTAGTGTCCTTTCACTTTAAATAAAAGAAAAAAACAAAAACTGCAGATTGCCATTTATTTTATTCTAGTGAATTTAAACTAAATAGTTTTAAAATACCTTGTGTTTTAATATTATTGAGATGTCTGAATACAAATGTCACAAAGAAATAAGACTGCTAATTTCATTTCTGACCATTTCACTGACTAGTTTACTTAGAGCCTTCTAGTTTCTGAATTAAGGAAAATACTGATCCTGGTTCATATTAAATGTTATCTTTTGTCATGTATTTACTCATCAATTTATTGCACAAATATGTGCCAGGGACAAGATATTAAAATTGTGAATTAATCAAAGATAATTTATTTAAAATATATAATGCAATGTCTTCCATGTACTAATATTATGTCATTAGTTTTTGTAGTAATTTGTGTACTAATATTATGTACTAATATTATGTGCTAATTATGTACTAATATACAATTGCTCTTACTATTACTATATTACCAAAAGAAGTTAATACTGTTGTTATCACCTAGCCTCTACTTAAGTATTTTAAAGTACAGTGGCCTTGGTCTCATGCAAAACAAAGGAGTATTTTACTTGTTGAGGAGTTCTGGTAGTAGTAGTTTCTCTCTTTGAGTGTAAGATAAAATCTTCTTTCCCATAGTTTGTTACCAAATCTTTTCTTCTCTATTCTTTTTCCCTTTAGGACAATTCAGAGTATTTCCTTACACATACAACACCTTTTAATATTTGAAAACAGTTCTTTACCCCTTTAAATGTTAATCTGGCTTTTTGTAAAATAGGAATTTAAAGTCAATTTCACTGAGAACATTGAAGACTTTTTTTTTGCCTTTTAAGAGTCATGCTTATTGTTGGATTAATCAAAAGGTAAAAAGACAGATAACGACCAAAATTTATTGATATCTCACTATGGGCTAGGCACAATTCTATTATGTGTTTCGTGACACATTTTTGTAGACAAATCCCAGCTCGTCTCTCTGTCATGCTTTTTAATAACTCTTCTGATAAACTACATAGGGAGGGAGACATATTTTGCCACAGTAGTTTCATAGCGTCCTTCTGTTCCTGGGGCTAGGTAGCTACTTAGGACACTGTTCTGCTTCTCCAGCTTTCAAACTAGAAGTCACGCTTGTACTTTCAGTTTTAGCTTACAAACCTGTTTAGCGAATTCTCCATAGGCAGGGGTAGGAGGATGGCAGAGCATGCTGGCTGGCCTAAGTGCTACTTCCAGGCCACCATTTAAAGAGTTCTTGAGGCTCCCTTTCTTGTGTCTACCCATGATGAAATTAGAGTTCCCAAGAATCACTCTTACCTGTGCAGCAGTTTTCACCATTCTTTGTGATCGGCTGTTATTTTATCAACCACAAATCTGATTCATTCTCTCTGTTTCTTTTTCTCCCTCAATAATTATTCTTGCTATCTATGGAGTTATTCATTCTACAATTGTCTTTGATAGTACGTACTATGCTTTTAAGTAGAAAACAAAGTTGATGTTGATACACCGATACTCAGTTCCTTATCTCAAGGTTATCTTAAAGCAAAAATTAAGGTCATAGAGGTTATTCAAGTTCTCTATAGGACTAGAGTTTTAAAGTTCTATTCTTTATTTGCCCTTGGTTTATATAGTCTTAATCCTTACTTCTAACTGTTTCAAAATTCATTTTATTTTTTCCCCCTTTTTTCCCCCTTCATATGTTTTTATTTTATTTATTTATTTATTTATTTATTTATTATTATTATACTTTAAGTTCTAGGGTACATCAAAATTCATCTTAAATCTAGCAAATAGTTAAGAGGAATTAGCAAGAGTTAAGCAACTATAACTATTTGTTCTAGTAAGGGAAAATATTATTTTGAGTATGATTAATTCTAATACGACCTTAAATAGAGGTTAAGTGTCTTTACCAAATGGTTACATGATTAATTTTTAACATATTAAAATTAGAAAATTATTATATAGTCCCTTAATTTTAATCTCAAAACAATGATTCAGCTGGGGCTCCAGCGTAGAGCCTTAGAAGCTACTGCCATTCTTAACACCCCCTCATTTTCGATGCTGCCTGTAGCCTTTTGAGCATATTTCCATTTTATTCTCAGGATCAGCACATTGCTTTGTAGACATGAGTCTCTCTATAAATGCAGGATAAAGAAGAGATGATATATAAAAAAAGAATGGAAGAAAAGAAAGAAAAAAATTATACAAGAACCTCTCAAAGAAACCTCACTAGCCAAAATGATATTCCTGTATTTTTAATGCTTTGTAAATCAGAGAAACCTGTCATATTCACACAAATAAATTTGTGCAACTGCAACATATTGACCACTTTATTATCAAGTGGCATGATTCCATATATATGAAAGTTGCTTCAAGTTTTTATTAAAAAAAAAAAAAAGAAAAAACAAAAAACAGAGAGAGAGAAATAGGCCAGGTGCAGTGGCTCACACCTGTAATCCCAGCACTTTGGGAGGCCGAGGCTGGTGGATTACCTGAGGTCAGGAGTTTGAGACTAGCCTGGCCAACATGGTGAAACCATGTCTCTACAAAAAATACAAAAAATTATCCAGGCCTGGTGGTGGATGCCTGTAATCCCAGCTAGTGGGGAGGCTGAGGCAGGAAAATCCCTTGAACCCAGGAGGTGGAGGTTGTAGTGAACCGAGATTGCGTCATTGCCCTCCAGCCTGGGTAACAAGAGTGAAACTCGGTCTCAGAAAAAAAAAAAAAAAAAAAAAGGAGAGAGAAAAATATACAGACAAAAACTATAGAGACATTTCTTGTCAGAAGCGTTTATTGAGTACTTACCTCTGCTAGGCACTGAGGAACCAATTGATACTATACTTGTGTTCAGTAAGCCTATAATCTAGTGAATTGAGAGTAAGTAAAAAATTGGTTTTCATACATCTTTGGAATTTGTATGAGAACTAACTTTAATTAAAAGCACAATCACAAGTTTCCTTATTTACTCAGAAACACTAACATTCCTTTTAAAACAACAATAATATCCTTACCCAGACAATGATTATTAGTCATGATGGTGACTTTGGGTACTCAGCCAACTAGAGACAATCTTACCTGGCACAATTAACTAAATGAATGAAAGGAAGGATGAAGAAGGTCAAATCAGGTATTATTTTTGGTAACTCTTTCTCGCTTAGTCCACAGTATATGTAGAAGCTTTTTGTGGCCCCCAAATAGGAAGATCAGGCAGTTAAAATGTGAAACTGCCAAATGTGCGCAATTCAAAATTAAACTGAATTTTCTTACCAGAAGCCTTATTTATATCTCCAGACTTTGTTCAGAATTGTGGGTAAATGAAGGGAAGAAATTTATAAATAGCTTTTAAGTCTGATTTTCCCCGTTTTATTATAATATCTGTCTGTAGCCTGAAGTTACATTTTATGAATTGAAAATATTTATTGCTTGTAAAACTGGTTGTCAAGTTGTAAGAATGATAGAGAGAAAATCACAGATAAGTTATACAACTTTAAGTAAAATGTCATAAAACATACAGTTTTGCATGGCTTCTAGACTTAAATATTCAGACATTTCACCTAAAATTAGAAAAAAAATCACTGTTCTATTCACAAGGCAACTCAATTGTATGCAGTGAACTGAATCTAAGTCATAAGCACTCATCTATCATGTAGAATTTTGTTTCCTTTCAAAGTTTAACTGTATAAATGCTGAATTTAATTTCATAAGAAATAAGTCAAAGTTTCTGACCGAAAAACAGGAGTTAACAAAATAGAAAATATGGCAAATGAGGAAATTTCTCCTTTCTACATCCCCCTAGCTTCAGCATATTTTATGTTACTCAGCATTAATGATACACTGTTTTTTGGTCCTTTATTTTGGATTATTGATTTTTCTCCCTTTTTGCTGACTATTGCACCTTTATCAGTGTCAAAAGTCAAAATTCCAACAAACTTAATTGGCTTTTATTTGCAATTCATGAATCAGGGCAGCTTTCATTCTACAAAACAGAATGAGCACTCCCGTTGAACAATGGCAGAATGGTGGGTTTTGTAAGAGAGAAACAAGAAAACAGAACAATAGAAAAAAAAAAAAAGCTGTCTAACATCAGGTTACTTTCAGTGACTTTTTGTAAGGGTTAATGCAGAAGGAACTTTATAACTATGCTGACTAAGGTAGAAGTTGATCTGACTCAGAAAAAGCTGGTCTGTCTTTGAATGATGTGCTTCCTTAAAGTTTCAGTTTGATTACGTGGCATATAGCATAAGCAGCTCCATTTTGGTTAGGTTTGGTCTGTTGTGGCCTCGTGCAGGAGCTTAGCCCCAAACAACAGCCTCCCATAAGTTTTGTTTAACATCGGTGTACTAGCAAAGTAAAGTAAAATTAATATCACCCAAATCCATGTTTGTTAGGCAAATGTACTAAACAATATAACAAAATATTTGGGAATATCTGGGTAAAATAATGTTAACCAACCTAATGTAGAGATTTGTGTTGAGATAGAAACAAAGAACTCTGGAATTGCTGACTTGAATTTGAATCCTAATTCTACATCTTCCTGACTTATTCTACTTTGGGCACCTTGTGTTTCTTCTCCAAACCTCTGCTTCTTCACAGGGACAGTGAGAGTAACATTTTCTAACAATGTCATCATTTGGGAATCTCATCAGGTACTACATGCAAACAAAGTCCTTAGAGTGTTATGAAATAAACCCCCACTGGCTTTTAGAAATTTTACAATTTCAGTGATATATTATTTTACACCATGTCATAGAATGAATTGAAGGTGTTCACATAAATGTAAGGATATGTGCACACACACATTGCTAAGATAGTCAGGAAGTTCTCCATCAATATCACACTTTCAATTAAAGTTGCAATCATTGGTTGTTACTACCAACCAATGATTCTTTCTCTGCTTACTATGCTTCTTTCTCTGATCGTTGTTTTTTCTGTTTGTTTTCTGAACATGTTTCCTGCCCAATTCCAAATTCAAAAGTTAATCTTGGATTTAAATTCATAACGTTATGTTTAAATAGCTTTTCTTTTTATGACTGATTTGATCTGAGATCTCCAGCCCTGGCTGGATTCATTTTCTCTCTGAATATGATCACGGTCCCTTGGTCTACACAAAAACAATAATTGGGATTTAGTGTTGTATGATTAGCCCCACCTGTTTCACTCTGACTGGTAAATCTGTTTTCCAGATTTTTGTCCTGCTCATCCATCCTGCTGCAGCCCATGACTTAACATGAGTTTACATCCATAGATGCACATCTTCCACATGTTTATGTGTTTATAAATCACCACAAGTTAAAACGAAATTGTGTCAGATGAAACAGCGTGATAATTTACTCCTCTATGCCTCTCTGATCCTAATGTTAATTTTGAAAGTAAGGATGTCTGTCTTCATTACAGTTAATGACAAATAGAACAATTTCAATATTTTAAGGCTACTACAATAACTAGTCTAGCACATAGGCAAATTCTTACAATTTAGGAAATGAGATAATTTGCTATTTTTTTGTCTCTCCACCACCGAAACTGTCATTCAGACTATAAATTTAGATTGTAGGCTCTCATATTTAGCCATAATTCAATATGAACAAATTACTCTAAAATGGAGATCAATATTATATCAAAATTTAGTGTAGAAAGTAGGTAAGAGATAATAATTTTCAGATAAAGAATCAGAGTCCTGGGATTCTGTGGTGATCAATTACATAAGTGTTAAAACATTGTCTCAAACTCGGTCCTTCTAAATCCTAATCTGGAAATCTTTGTCTCTCATGAGGAGAACTGATGAATAATATCTTTTTTTCTGTTATTTTGACGATGAAAGGTAAGTAGCTTTATTTTGTAGAAAACATTTAAGGGCATTTTTTTGTTGTTGTTACTTTGTTAGAGTTGATCTGTGATAAGACCAGTCCTGTTTTGTATTTAAGTGTTAAGTGTTTAGATACTGCAAACTTTTCATAAAGGTTACACAATAAGTTGAGTTAAAAAAAAATGCAATTATAATCTGTCTTAGTCTGGTCAGGCTGCTATTACAAAATGCCATGGATTAGATAGCTTATACACAACAGAAATTTATTTCTCAAAATTCTGGAGTCTGGGAAACCCAAGATCAAGGCACCTACAGATTCAGGATCATTTCCCATGGATTAGATAGCTTATACACAAAAGAAATTTATTTCTCAAAATTCTAGAGTCCGGGAAACTCAAGATCAAGGCACCTACAGATTCAGGATCATTTCTTGATTCACAAAGAAAGGCACTATCACATTTAACTATAATTCGGTTTTCACTGTTGTCCTCACAGGGTGGAAGAAGCAAAGCACATCTATGCAATCTCTTTTGCAAAGGCACTACTCTCATCCCTGAAGACTCCACCCTTTTGACCTAATTACCTCCCAAGAGTCCTACCTTCTAATACCATCACCTTGGGAATTAGGATTTTGACATAGGAATTTTAAAAGGACACAAACTTTCACATCACAGCATAACTCCATTATTTTCTACAGTAAAACTCTTTTGGGGTTCATGAGAAAAAAATGCTCATCAAATAGATACACTATGAAACTGTAATTTAGTAATTGTTCCAACAAAACATAAAATTCACTTATTTGAAAATATTAGAGGAGACTGTGTCTGGAAATGAATGAATTACTTAGGTTTGTCCAGGTCGTTCACTGAACCTTCAAGAAGTCTGTGCCATGAATGGCTTCACCCAGCATGTTCAGCTCCCTGATGATAACTAGAGAAGAAAACCAGCTGTGGTACAGCACCTCACACATATGTCACTTTACAGTATTCCAGCTGGAATTTACTTCTGGCAGGTTCCACCTTTTGCTGTTCCCTACTTCCTTCTGGAAGCTTACCCCAATAGTTGGCATTTACTCTGGAGCTGAAATTTCTCTCCAAACAAAACTTACTTCCTTAACTCTGGGTTTTGTTTAGGTCTGATTCACCAGTCTGTACGCAGTGACAACCTTCCCCTCTTCATGTACTCATGTAAACAGATGGAATTCATTTTCCAGACATTCTCATTGACCTGGAATTCAAAGAACAGAGACATCTCCTCAAAAATAAAATAAAATAAAATAAAATAAAATAAAATAAAATAAAATAAATGCCCCCTGAGCCCTCACCACCTTCCCCCTGTTCTCATACTCAGCTGGTCATACTTGGATGGATGGCTCTGGGATCAGCCCCAATAAACAGAACCTATCCAGAGACTCAGAATCTGGCCAACAGATGGGGGCCTGCTTCTGTCTCAGTTAACTACTTAGGGCATTTTCTCTCTTCTGTTCTTTCTATGGCTTTCTCTCTCTGTTTTGAGATCAGCGGTACCTTCTTTTTCTCAGCTTTGTTAGGATAGAATCTATAAACTTCACAGACACCAGGAGAAGCATATAAACATTAATTTCAAAAGAGAGCAATACTGCCTGCCAAAAATCTTGCTCTAACCATTTGGAGAAGGAAAAAGACACACCCCAAGAAATACGAACGTAACTGAAGACTTAAAATATGTGAGGCCCTGTGCCTGTGGCTGCATGTACATTTTACCAAACGTAATCTCCATACAGGTCATCAGAGACATTTTAATCAGTCTCCATTACATAAAGTTAACTGATCTTGAGATAGTTTATACATTTTTATTTACCACATGTCATTTATATACAAATATGATGATGACGTATAATTTTGACTTCTGTTGCTTTTTCACATCTTTGTGTCATATTACCATTATAGAAAAACAAATTATCCAGTTATCATAGTTTTCTTCATCTATGAAAACAATCATATCTAAGTTTTCCCAGATATGCATTTAGTAAAAATATTACTCATCACTTGTATGCTTCAAGTTATACCTAAGTACCCCATTGATAAAGTACTTGCGTTTTTCAGTTTACTCTAAAACTGTAATATTTGTGGAAAGTGAAATTATATTAATATGTCACTTTCAATCATGGTTTTATTATTTACTGAATTTAAAATTTTTGGAAGGCCTTTTTTAAAAATGCAAAGGAATAATGTGTAGGATTGCACAAAAATTCAAACACTTGAAACTTTTCCAAATCCATATACACTTCAATCATTTTTTGCATAATCTAAAACAGATAATAAGGGCATATGAAAAATGATGTGTAGTTTAGTACTAAAGAGGCAAAAAGACCAAATAAATTATTATGATTTAATAATGAAAATTTAACAGTATTTGATGTGCCATTTACTATTTAAAAATGAAAACTGTTGCAATGCATTATAAAACATAAATGAAGAATGTGTATGAATGAATAAATTAATAACCTATTTATCTTGAGTCTTTCAATCTGACAGTAAAGGAAGCCCTGAACATTGAGGAAATTGTTTAAGGAGGAACAGTCAATGGCTTTTTAGTGCTAGAAATGGAAAGGTAGCTACATGATGGTTAAGCTCATTCAGCATTGGAAATTCACTCTCTGGATTATGAAATGTATGTATCAGCCAATGTACAGTAGGCTAAAAGTTCTATTTTTCATTGATTAGCAAAGTGTTATCTCAATCAGATCTTGGAAGGGTCAAGCAGACTAGGTCATTAGAAGTTCATGGTCCTTGATCAGCTTCAGATAATGAACTGGTTGTGATGAAATACTGTAGGCTTAACATCTTTGATGAATATGGCTGTAAGCAGAAAATATTTTTCATAGTATGTATTCCAATTTTTTAGCATCTTGGGATACTCAAATACTACTAATAAATGCATAAACAATGAAAAATGAATTTCTAAAGTAATATAATGGGAAAAAATAACACCAACAATATATTAATATTATTTCTATTATTGATACTATTGTTAATACATTTGTTATCTAATTATTGTTACTTTACTAACATCCTGACAATGCATAAAAATTTAATCATATTCTGAAAAGTGGTAGTGTTAATTTTGTTTTAAGTCTCAACTCTTAAATGCATTAGAGAAATTATGCAGTTCCTAAGGCATTCTCCTTGAAATGTGACAGCATTTAAGAAATTAAACATGCATAAACCACTGATGGTTATAGAAGATAAAGATGGAGATACCATATCAGAATTACCCTCCCAATGTGCTGAATAAAAGTTTCTAATGTGGGTATGTATATATAGTTTTTCAGTTATCTTTTCTTATGATGTTTTTTTCTTCCTAAACATCCTCTGAGTAGTCACTGTTTGTGCAATAATTACTTTTTTAAAAATACACCACTTCTCTACCAGCATTTCCTCCTTAGTCACTAAGACTGTGGTTCCCTTATCTGCCAAAAGAGGAGGGAATGTAGTTTAATGATCAATATTTCCAAGTCTTAATTAGCTAAAATTAGTGATTTACACTTCACAAGTAAGTTAGCCTTGCCTCTGTCCACAAATAAAATTCATGTAAAACATACTAATAATAACCACCGATTATATTAATATCTAATCAAAATATAATTACGTTAAAACCAGGGAAGTATAGATTTCACCTTTTTCCTAAATCCTAGTTTTTATTAAGCTATACTTTTATTTGGACTATTTCCACCATCAGAAGCTTTTCCCAGATTCACCCTCTATGTATAATAAAACAAAACAAAACAAAGCACTCTGGAGGCTATCTAGTTTCCTTAGCTTTGCTAAATTAAAAAAAAAAAAAAAAGTGTGGAGGAGGTCACTATGATGTACAAATAAATCTAGACATCAAATATATTTTCTTTATTTCTAATCTGTGTTTTAAGCAATATCAAAACCTTGTAATATTAAGAATTTGCAACTTGGTGGGGGCAGAAGAATGGGTCATTAGCTGTTAATGGAAGATGAAAGTTTTACAAATATTTTATGATTTAATGTGACTACTTCTATTTACATTATTGAAGTAGATGCCCTTCTAATATCAGGTCTAATTCTCAATTTCACACTTATGTAAATACTCATGATCATGAAGAAGTATTGAAAATAGGATAACTGTGGCTTTCTCTGTAAAACTGAAAATAAAGAAACAATGTAAGCTAAATCAGTAAAAATGTTTGAATAATTCTTAGTACCTCTATACAATGGAATAATATGCAGAGGTTAAAGACAAAAAGTACCAATTTTGAATTTTTTTCTGTGTACATTTATTATAATAAAAAAGGAACTGTGAAGTATTACATGCTGTATTCTAAATTATGCCAAACATGTATATAAAGTATGCATTTCTATATGTATGTCTCTGTTTGTAAATGCATAAAAATATATTTGGAATTATGTATTTTATTCTGTTTTTAGTGGTTACCTTTAGAATCCTTTATTTGTGTACTTTTGTATTTTTGATACTATACTAACTTTTTGATATTATGTTGGACATGGTTTGGCTGTATCCTCACCCACATCTCATCTTGAATTGTAGCTCCCATGATATCCACATGTTGTGGAGGGACCCGGTGTGAGGTAATTGAATCATGGAAGCAGGTCTTTCCCATGCTGTTCTCATGACAGTGAATAAGTCTCACAAGATCTGATGGTTTTATATAGGGTAGTTCCCTTACACAAGCTCTCTTGGCTGCCACCATGTATGACGTGACTTTGCTCTACATTTGTCTTCCACCATGATTGTGTGGCCTCTCCAGCCATGTAGAACCGAGTCAATTAAACCTCTTTCCTTTGTAAATTACCCAGTCTCAAGTATGTTTTTATTAGCAGCATGTGAACAGAATAATGCAATATCATTTTTTGACAATAGTGTATTTATGTATTTCATGGGTTAAGAATGGAATAAAATCCAAATAACAATTGTGTATATACTATATTGTATTATGTAAATATATACTATATATAATGTACATTTATATACTTAATACACATATATTACTTTAGCTACATTCTTAACAATACCAAATGTTAGAAACATATTAATTATATATAATTAGAAAAACAGTTAATTCTAATAGTGTTTCCTGTCACAGTGGAGTATCATGTATCCTTTTACAATGGTAGTTATCCAACTGTTTTAAAAATATTGGTCAAAATATGAAGGCAAAAGAATGAATAGAATCTCTCCTAATACAAAAATATGTTCCAGTCAATAGAGATAATGATCGGGAAGTTAGAAAATTGTAGTGATCTGGTGAAAAAGTCACATATCTTTTCTGTAAATGAGAGAAAGAAAAATGATTAGCAACTGGAATGGACACATAAAGCTATAAAGGAAATTAATCGTTCAAAAATTAAGCAAAATGTTATCTGATAATTATCACTTTAGCAATCAATGACATGTAGGAAAGGAGATCAATTTGAACTTAACACTGAAACTGCTCTTCTGAGTGACAGTATATATGACTTTTTAAAATGAGTTATTTTGCGTTACTTGCTTCAACAGTCAATTCTATTTAGTTATGTTATGAAAGTTGATTTTCAATTTTTTAGAATCAAGCCATTAACAAAACTTGGAATTGAGGTAAATATTGCATGACTTTACGGTGTAAAAGGTATGACATCACACAAATAACTCAGGAGCTAAGTTGATGTGTGGAGGTAAGAGACATACACTAAATTCCTAATTTCCCATGGCTGGGCCCAAAGGACAGTATCTGATGTGAATGGATCCAAAATTTGAGGAATAAATATATTGCTAAAATTTATTCCTACAATTAATAAAAACGATTAATATAAAACTCAGGTTGGAGAAGAAAATTGAGAAAGAGGTAGTGACTGGTAGTTTAAATAAGTTCATTCCTTTGTCTTCCTTAGTGGAACACAAATGGATAATATCAACAGTTGCTTTACTAATAAATTTTTCTGAATTAAGAATATAAAAGAATTTTTTTAAAAATTAAAAAAAATCATTCTGAAGGAGAAAACTATAGATTGAAGGAAGTAAAGTGGAAATTATTTTATATTTTATGTTAATTTGCTTAATTTTTAATATGTGCCAAGTACTCTTTATTTTAAAAAACTAAAAGAATAATATACCATTACTGTAACTTAGAATTTTACATTATAGGCTGGGTGCAGTGGCTCATACCTGTACTCTCAGCACTTTGGGAGGCCGAGGCAGGTGATCACAAGGTCAAGAGATCAAGACCATCCTGACCAACATGGTGAAACTCCATCTCTACTAAAAATACAAAAATTTGCTGGGCATGGTGGTGCGTGCCTGTAGTCCCAGCTATTTGGGAGGCTGAGGCAGGAGAATCACTTGAACCCAGGAGGCAGACGTGGCAGTGAGCCGAGATGGTGCCACTGCACTCCAGCCTAGTAACAGAGTGAGATTCCATCTAACAATAAAAAAAATAATAAATTTAAATTACAATAAAAGTTCATTTCAATTATTCTTGACACTATAGCAATCAGTGGTTCAACAACTTGAACCATCCCTTCTGAATCTTTGTATAATAGAGTCATTTTGTTATAAAAGATCATTAAATTTATAGCATGCAACCCAATTATAAAATGAAGTTGAATGTTTTGAAAAACATCAGTAAAAGTAAGTTGCCAGAGACAAGTTATATCAAATAGGTATGGGCAAGATAAATGCTTGGGATTTGATTAATAAATCATAAACGTAGCATTCTCTATTCAGGCACTTCACTATATTTTAAGTAATTATTCCACTTTTTAAGTAAAGTAATTCTCTTATAACAATGCACCATTGCTGTGGTTTACAAAATAAGACAACTAAGAGGTTAACTTTTAAAAGTAAGTTCAACAAGGGAAACACATTATATGTGCACATATACATACACATACACACACAAACATACATATTTGGCTATATTTCCAAAATAACTCAATTCCTTCTTGAAAAGATTCTGTTATTTGAAAGTTCTTTCTTATACTTAGCCCAAATCTACTATCATATAGTTGCTAACTGTGAATTTCTGTGGTACAATTTGTGTCCAAACTGTTCTCTTTACTATCTGGGTTTCCCATTCTGAATATGTTCATGTGTTTCTCTCCCTCTTAATGTGCAACACCCAGAAAAGAATTCAATATTCAAATGTGCTCTGACAAAGAATGGGGCAAGACTATCACCTTTCTCATTCGTGTTCATTGCAATCTAAATTCTTTACGTCTTTATTAAATCAACATCTGCTAATATGTGTATAAATTTTTCCTATCTTAAGGAGATTTTGATATTTTTAAAACTAAATTAATTTTATCTTGTAACATTTGTTCTATTACTCTAGGCTATCAAACATTGTGAGAGACATACTCTTCCTTCAGCCTAGCTACAATGTTGTTATTAAATACATTAAAAAATGCCTTAAAGAAGTCCAGATACACCATATGAGCTACATTTGATATACTATAACTATACTATTATACTATAGTACACTATAATATACTACCCGTATTGAGGACTGGATCCTCCTACTCATCGTTTCTTCTTCTGGGAGTTAACAATAGGATTATTTAATAGTTCAGTCATAAGATAAGCATGAAGAATACTGCTCTGTGGAATGCACTTTCTTAACAGTTATGAAAATCTGCTTGGCCTTTACCCTTCTTTCATTTTCAAGTTTCTTCAACATTTAAATAAAACCTTAATAATTCAGGAATAATTCTGGATAAAAACACTATCTTACAACTTTTTCCTCTCAAGTAAAACGCACTTTTGAATGGCAAGCATAGTAGTACACGACATGATCATTTTGAGTCCACAACAGAATTATATTTAAAGAAAATATATACATGTAATTTATTTTGTAAAATATTTTACATTGTTGTATAAATACTTATTTTTTTCTTACTTAACTTCAAAAGAAAAGTATCCTTATTGTATTAGTAGAAAAACTACAATATATTTTCACAGAACTATAAATCTGCTGTTGGAAACAAAATTATGTTTCGTGTCCTAACAAAGAATTGTATTTGCTCTCTTATTTTCTCTTTGACCAAAGCCATTTGCAAAGAAACATCACTCGGGAAAATAAAATTGTTGTGTCTTCTTTATATTTCCCTGCTGTTAAATCACGTTTTCCTCGTATTTCTGTCCATGTAGGACTACTAGGAAGAGAATGGAGAAACATCACAATGTCAGTTTCTGTGATTTTGTTTTCAAACAGTAGTAAATTATTCTCTATTTTTCATTTAAAAGTGATAAACTCTGAACTGTTTCCTTCTAGCTGATTTCTAGTAGTTTAAATCAAATCATAGTACTTTTAATTATCTATCCATAAGCATACAACATTTACAAAAGTTTGCCTCTGATACAACTGTTTTCCAAAGGAAGTTGATTTTTGCCATAGAATCTTTTATTGACTACTTCACAGAATATACATTTTTTTCCTAGAGAACACATTCAATCTCTCTTAATTCTCTTATCTTCTACACCATTTCCATAGGTCCATGGGAATATTGAGGAATTCACTTGATTTGGATGCCAAATATGTATTTGTTTATGGAATACATATTAGTCACTACAAGTCAATTCTCTGGGCAATTATGTGATATTAAGGAAACCAAATCTGTAAGTACAAGCGTTCCTCAATAGTCCTCTGCTCCATACACAACTTTATAGCTCCAGTTTTCCCTGGGTGTCTCTATGCACATTAAAACCTTGTATAATCCCCAAAATAGCTCACTTTCCAAGCCTTACCCTCATCTTGTCATCTTCCTACCAAAGTAGAATGCAGAGCCTATATTATTCACATTTTAATCAATTCTCAGGCACATTTGCAGAAACATCACCTCTGTTTTGTTATTCATTTCTTTTGTCTTCAGTATTCCAGTATATGTTCCAGTGCTATTGCTAACTGTTGGCTCCCCAACAAAAACAAAACAACAAAAACAACAACAAAAAAACTATTGCTAAAGCAAAACTAAGTGTATTAGGCTTGCTGAAATAAGGTAGAATACCACCTGAATGGAATCTTTATATCTCAAAATGGGAAAGTAAGGCAGAGTACTTATGAGAGTTAAGGTTTCAGGACTGTGTGTGGGAATTTTTTTAAGTAGACCTAGTTAGGCAGGAGATCAACTGGGATTGAACAGAATTTATAAAATAGCTTCAAATAGGTGAGGGGTAAGAGTAAAGCAAAGATCTTGAAGTGAGTTTTGATAAGAAGGCTCAGAGTCTTAAAAATCAGCTGTTCAGTTGGTTCATCACCTCACTTTTCAGTAACAGTATTTTTTCATGGATGTTTCCTCATTTGTTTCTGATGGAAGCAAATAAATTATTCACTCACTGCCAGCTTTGTCAAAAAATCTAGGATTATAACATGGCGTCTAGTCTCAGTATTGCTTAAGCCTAGTTTAGCTTCAGTTCTTAATATGTAAAATTCCAGAGCCATTTTAATGTATATTCCTTTTTCTCTGTTTTATTTTCTGTGCGTATACTCAATAAATGCTGACTCTTCAAATGCTATTGTATTGCTTACCGCTTAATAGCCACAGCCCAGAGTTGTGTCTGCTATAAAATATGTGTTCACTTCAATATTCTGTTGAATAAATTAATCAATCACAAATACTTGGAAGTTATTGAAGAGATTTACTAGTTGTACAGTGAAAGGGAAAAAGCATCAAATTAAAAAATGTGCTATAAATAATTTAAGACTTTGTTTGAAAGATTAATTCTTCTATTTCACAGCTCTGGTCAACATGATATGGTTATTCACTTCTTAAGTCAGCTGAGGAAAGTACCCTAGTTCTTTGTACAACAAAGAAATGACCTAAAACAATTAGATTGGGAGTAGGAGACATTCAAAAATGAGTTCCCTGCGGAACTGAAACACTTAAATTGAAACTGAAACTATAAGTGGTTACCTAGGCAATGGGGGAATGCATTGTTGGCAAAAGGACAACATACACAAAGTGTATGCCATAGGTTCACCTATAGCTTGTTTAACAAATCAAATAAACTTGTACTTAGAGCTAGGAATCAAGGGGGTGTAGTATAAGATGATGCTAAGGAAGTGGCTAGAAGCCAGGCCTTGCAAGGTCTTGTAGGCTATTGCTATGGTTTGAATATAAGTTGTCCCCCCCAAAACTCATATTAAAATTTTATCTCCAATGTGGCAGTGTTGGGAACTGGGGCTTAGTGGGTGGTGTTTGGATTATGGGAACAGATTATCCATCAGTAGATTAATGCCATCCCTCAGGGTTGAGTTCTCCCTCTCATATGGAATAAATTGGTTTATGTGAAAGCAGGTTACAAAAAGAGAGTCTGGTTTCCTTGGTTTCTCTCTCTTGCTTCCTATCTCACCATGTGATCTCTGCACAGTACTTTCACCTTTCCACTTTATGCCATGAGTTGAACCAGCATGGGGTCCTCACCAGATGCAGCTGTCTAATCTTGAACTTTCAAGCCACAAGATTAATAAGCCACATAAATCTCTTTTCTTTATAAATTGCCCAGCCTCAGATGTTCTGTTATAGCACCACAAAACTAAGACAGTCACGTTAAATAAATGTTGGCCTTTATCCTGAAAACATTGTGAAGTCATTGATATGTTTTGAGCAAAGAAGTGATCATCAGACTTGAGTTTGGAGAAACGTACTCTGTCTACTCTATAGCTCTGTAGAGACTATAATTGGCAGGTACAACCATCGGTGAAGCAAAATTACTTAGGAGTTATTGTGGTAATCAAGGTGATGGCAATGAATTTGGGTGGTGACCACAGGAATGGGAAGAAGTAGAAAAACTTGAAAATATTTAAGAGGTAAATTAAGTAGAATTTCCCATCAGTATGGGCTGTAAGGGGAAAGAAGACATTCGAAATTTGTGGAGCTACATGAATGGAAGTATCATTCCATGAGAATAAGTATACTAGGTCAGTATTGGGTTTTGAGTGATGATCCCAAGTTTAGTCTTGTGCATTTTGTATTTTGAGAGATTTTTGATGCATAAAAGTGGAAATGACAAAGAAGTAATAGTTCATATATAGTTGGGGTTTCCATTAAACTCTAGCCAGAGGATATATATTCATCAGTAACTACTTTATATAACAAACTATAAACGTGGGCAAAATCACCTGGATAAAAATAAATAATAAAGTGAGTCTTATAAAACCACAAATATTCATGGCCAGAGAAGTCTGAGCCAACAAAAGAGGAATAAAATAAGGCCCATAAATGTAGAGATAAAAGCAGGAGAACATTATGCCCTTAAACCCAGTGAGAAAAAAAAAGTATGTCAAGTGTAGAGTAGTCCCTATTAGAAGAGTTTGCTGACAGTCAAGTGCTGTGAGTGACAATTGAAAATGCCATTACCTTTAGAAATATGGAAGTCACTGATGACCCTTCTTCTCTTTTAATAAACCAACCTTAAATTGTTTAATGCTTTATTTTTTCACTGCAAAAGTGTAATGAAATCTGGAGTCTGAAAGTAAGTTATATCTAAATTACATCTAATAAAGATACCATCATCTAGAAAATGAAATAGAAGATGATATAAACCACAGGGCTATTACTAGAGGCAGATATTGGTGGCAAATATGTGTCAATATTTATGGTCTTGAACTTTGGGCTGTTAAATGTGAACTTCAAATAAGTAATTTTAGTACTCTCTTAACATATTATTAATATATTTTCTATCTTTGAATAAAATGGATTAAAATAATAAATAGGCTATCTTTCCTATTCTTGGAGTTACATTAAAAGCAAAAGATTTGGAACTTTGATATTTATATCAGGACATGCAGTGGAACTCAGTGAATTAGTTTCTCAAGCAGGTCCCCTTGTGAAAAGGTGACTTTTGAGATTTAAGATAAAACATAGAAGGGAGAAAGGAATAAAATCTGGCCTCTAACTCTGTCCTCTTCTGTAAAATTTATCTCTAAAGAAAAACATATATTGTAATCACCAGAATTCTAGATAAATGTAACAGTTCTGAGAGTTGTTTGGTTTTGTTGTTTTTTGGTTTGTTTGCCATTTTGTTTTATTTGATTTTAAGTCAGTGCCTACATTTAGTATGTAATGTATCCTGCAATCTCACCACTCCTCTGAAATTATCACTATGTCAGGACATAAAAGGTATTCTCATATGTTATTCAACAAACCTAATCCTAAAGAAGAAAAACTATTTACTTTAAGATTTTGAAATTTATCTAAATCTAAACAATTTAGGAGTTTCTGTGATGTTATTTTTATGAGTTTTCTAGCTTACAAATTATGTGGTATAAATTATAATAATATGGCATGAGATTAATAATGAATATGAGATCGTGTCTTACTTAAACCTATTTGCTTTGCCATAGTAACTTATAACATGGAAAATGTAAATATAGCTAATATTAATTATTTGGGAATTATTTGGAATGTTTTGACCTTTAACTGTTATGGATAGTTATTTTTAATAGAAAGGAGATTATTTTTAAATAAGCATATGTTTTGGGAGGTGAGTAAACACAATGGTATAACCATTGCGTAAACAAGGTGTTCATTATTTTCTTAGGTCACGCTATTAGATCTTGAAGCCTGGAAGTTAAAGAAAATTTTCTGGTGGGTGTGGGGGGACTTTGACATTAGAATCCAAATATTTATTTCTCTTAAAAGACCATTTTCTTTACTCTGCTTCACCATTAATAGGATCTTTAGCTTGCATTATTTAAAAATATTTTCTGTAAAAGAGATTCATTTGCAACCATTTATACCACATACTTTTCCATTTTTTTAGTTTCTCACCAAAATTATCTTTTTGAAAATTGGATTTGCTTACATAGAGAAAATATTCTACATATTATAGCAACAGCAGCATGTAAAAAATGTTTCATAAATAAATTTTTAAATTTGGTACCAGGCAAAATGTTGGCAATAAAATTAAAATGATGAGCCAGGAGTAAACCACAAATTATACATTTTAAATTTCTCTTGCTGAAATAAACCAGGGTAATAAACCAGGGTCTGCTTTGAGAATTTTTCTAAGTTGTGTCTCTGTATTGACATTTAAAACTTTATTATACTTAATTATATATTTTTCTATTGGTGTCTTTCATTACACTGATCTATTCTTCTTCTATGTCTATTCTGCTGTTAATCTCAAGTGAATTTTCCATAGCACGCATTAAATATATCAGCTCTATAATTTTCAGTTTTATATCTTCTATTTCATTTCTTATTGTGTTCATGTTCCCCTTTAAATGCCTCAGCATACTTGAAACGTTTACAATTGATGTTTAAAAGCTCTTGTTTGCTGGAGAAAGGGAACAGTTTATATTAGACAGCAGGAATTACCATGTGTCCACTACAGTTAGTAATAATGTGCCATGCACATAAAAATTGCTGAGAGTAAGATTTTAAGTATTCTTACCATGCAAAAAAAGGAAAGTATGTGAGTTGGTGGATATGTTACTTAACTTGATATAATCATTTCATAATGTATACATCATATTTGATGTATACATCAAAACATCATGTTGTACCCTATAAATATACATGGTAAAAATTAATAACACTTGTAAGTCATGCTGTTCTAAAGACACATGCACTCGTATGTTTATTGCGGCAATATTTACAATAGCAAAGACTTGGAATCAACCCAAATGTCCATCAGTGATAGACTGGATTAAGAAAATATGGCCCATATGCACCATGGAATACTATGCAGCCATAAAAAAGGATGAGTTAGTGTCCTTGTAGGGACATGGATGCAGCTGGAAACCATCATTCTCAGCAAACTATTGCAAGAACAGAAAACCAAATATCGCGTGTTCTCACTCATAGGTGGGAACTGAACAATGGGATCGCTTGGACACAGGAAGGGGAGCATCACACACCGGGTCCTACTGTGGGGAGGGGATTGGGGGAGAGAGAGCATTACAAGTTATACCTAATGTAAATGATGAGTTAATGGGTGTAGCACACCAACATGGCACATGTATGCATATGTAACAAACCTGCATGTTGTGCACATGTACCCTAGAAATTAAAGTATAATAAAAAAAAAGAATAAAAAAAACCTAATTTCCTTATCATTGTCACTTTCAAGTATGCTTCTATTGACTTTTTTTCCTCCTAGTTTTTTTTTTGGTTTTTTTTTTTTAAACTGCTTTTTATCATACCTAGTAAAGTTTTAGTGAATGCCATACATTCTCAATGCTACACTGGTTCATATTTGCATTTTAATATTATTGTTTAAACATTATTAACTTCTGTTTTAGCTGGCAGTTATATTACTTCCAGATCTACTCAGTTCATTCAAGACTTATGTAAATTAGTGGTAATTAAAGTCTTACCTTTATTTGAGGGTTAGTTTATTTCTAATACTAAAGGTTACTTCTTCAGTCATCTTTACAATGTGATTTCTTCCTCTGGAATATCAAAATCTTATTATCTTCCAGGCTTGCACTCAGTATTATTCAGCTGATATTTGGGAATTTGTTTCCTGGTCTCATGTAGTTTCATATTGTGTATAGGCATATTAGAATTCAGCTAAAAAATTGCAGTGACTACTGCACATTCCTCTGGAACTCTTTTTCTACAAAGATTCGTGTTCTCTAGTATATCAATTTCAGTCCTCCAAAACTCTTACCTCTCTCTACATAACTCAGCAAGACCACTTTTTGTTGATTGAATTTCATTTTTCTTATGAAAATTTGTAAATTATCTTCTAACAGAAATGCTTTGCGTTTGTGGGAATTTAGCTTATTTTTGGTTTATTTTTTCTTTAGCTCAAGGTTCACAACCCTGCATACATTCTTATCTAGTTTCTGAAAATGGTGGGAAAACACATGTTGTAGGAGCTATTGCATCGTGGTTGCCAATTGTTACCTCTCTATTTTTATTTCTGACAAACCATCAGTGAGATGGACTCCCAAAGATGTCCACCTTCTAGTTTTCACCAGTTTACATACTCTGTTCCCTTGGGTATGAGGGATACCTTGACTTCTTTCCAGCCAATAGACAGTAAAGATAATAGGCATCACTACTATGATAATGTTACATTATGTGACTCTCACTCTCCCTTGGTGGTTTCCAAGAAACAAACTTCTATAAAGTAAGTAACCATTTTTGAAAATCTCACATTGTAAGATAATGTATTTGACCTCTAGGATCTTTGAACAGTCAGCTAGCAAAAAAGCTGAAACCTCAGTTTGCAAGTCAGAAAGAAATAAATTTTGCCAACAACCTAGATGAAACTGGGAAGAGTTTTTCTCTCCCAAGGGAGCCGCCAGATGACAATGCAGCACAACCAACATCATGATTGTAACCTGGTGAGAGAAGGGTAATCTGATCAGTCAACACAGTCTGGACTTCCAATCTGTTAACGCTGTATTGTTTTAGGTCACTAAGTTTGTTTAAATGTGTTGTGCACCAGTAAATAACTAATAATATAAGCAAAGCACCTCTTATTTGAAGTCAGAATAGTTAGATTCATTGACCTACAACATTCTGTTTCAGCTCTGATTCTATCTAGTTATGTCATTTTGAAGACTAAACTTTAATTCTAGAGGATACTATTTTGGTAAATGAGAGAATACTTGATGGTTAAATTTAAACATTAAATACACCTTCTTTAGATTTACCATATGCTATGTCTCCTTTTAATATATTTGTCTTTTATGTTTCAATCTAGAAAAGGACTTAAAACCACTTAGAACATTTTCTTCATTTCACAGATTAGTAAAATAGAAAGGTGATCCATCTGTATTATTATTTTAACCAATGACTTTCCAAAATTAAAATCTAGATTTTCTAAGCCACATGCTGTGTATTCTATAATAGTGATAAAAAACATATAAACTTAACCTAATTATAGGAACTATACGAGACATATGAAGTATTAGGATATAATGTAGACCCATATTTACTAAATTACTGCAATTGGAACATTAGCTGTGAAAGGCCCTCTGAAAGAAAATTATTTGCTATTAAACATATTTGAAAAAATTCTCTTTTATTTTATTATTATTATTTTTTAGAGGACCAATTCCTTGAAAGACACAATCTTCCAAAAGTAACACAAGAACAAATAGACAATAACAATAGTACTATACTACTAAAGAAATTGAATTAATAATCTCATAAAAAAGAAAAGCACAGCCTAAATGAATTCACTGGTGAAATCTATCAAACATTTAAGGAAAAAATTATGCAAATTCTCTACAACCCTTCCTAGAAGACAGAAACGGAGGGAATACTTCCTAAATCATCCTATGTGGCCAGCATTACTCTAATATCAATGTCAGACAAAGACATTAAAAGAAAATAAAACAACAAACTAACATCTTTCATGAGCGTAATGCAAAAAATCTTCAACAAAATACTAGCAAATAGAACTTTAAAATATGCGAAAATAGTTATACACCAATATTAAGTGAGATTAATCCCAGTTATGCAAAACTGATTTTCAAAGTTTGAAAATCAATTAATGTAATCTATCACATCAACAGGTGATAAAAGATCCAAATGGTCATATCAACAGATAGAGAAAAAGCATTTGATAAAGTCCATCAACCTTGATAAAAACTCACATGATAAAAACTCACAAAAGGAATGGAGGAAAGCTTCCTGAATTTTATAAAGAACATCTAAAAATCCCTACAGTTAACATCATGTGTAATCATGAGAACCTAGGAATTTTCGTACTAAGATGAGGAGCAAGGCAAGGATGTTGGCTTTCACCACTCTTTTTCAGTGTTTTACTGGAAGTCCTAGCACATGCAGTAAGACAAGAAATAAAAAGGGTATATTCATTGGTAAGGAAGAAATAAAACTGTCTATATTCGTAAGTGGCATATTATCTATGCAGGAAATTTAAAATAATTGACATATAAGACACCTAGAACTCAAAAGCGAGTATAGCAAGGGTACAGAATAAGAGGTTAATATAGTCAATTGTTTTCTTCTATTTCAGCAATTACTAAATGGGATTTGAGAATAAAAAAATATAATTTACACTAACACCTTCCTTCAAATAAAATACCATACGTAGGTAAAATACTATCAAAATATATACAAGTTCTATCTGAGGAAAACTATGAAACTCTGATGAACAAAATCAAAGGAGATCTAAATAAATGGAGAGTTTATGACCATGGATAAGAAGACTCAATATTGCCATTATGTCAGTTCTTCCCAACTTGACTGATAGAACTGATGAAATTCCAGTCAGATCTCAGCAAGTTCTTTTGTAGATATTAACAAACTGATTCTAAAGTTTATATGAAGAGGCAAAAGTCCCAGAATAGCCAATCTACAATATTAAAGAAGAGCAAAGGAATAGAATTGATACGACCCAAAGTCAAGACTTACCTAAAGGAGACAGTAATGAAGGCAGCATGGTATTGATGAAAAGATAGGCAAATAAACCAATGGAACAGAATAGAGAGCTCAGAAATAGGCCTGCATAAATATAATCATCTGATTTTTTTATAGAGGAACAAAGGTAATACAGTTGAACAAAGATAGTTTTTTCTTTTTTTTTTTTTTTTTTTTTGTGAGACGGAGTCTCGCTCTGTCGCCCAGGCTGGAGTGCAGTGGCCGGATCTCAGCTCACTGCAAGCTCCGCCTCCCGGGTTCCCGCCATTCTCCTGCCTCAGCCTCCCGAGTAGCTGGGACTACAGGCGCCCACAACCGCGCCCGGCTAATTTTTTTGTATTTTTAGTAGAGACGAGGTTTCACCGTGGTCTCGATCTCCTGACCTTGTGATCCGCCCGCCTCGGCCTCCCAAAGTGCTGGGATTACAGGCGTGAGCCACCGCGCCCGGCCAAAGATAGTTTTTTCAACTAAGGGTATGGAAACACTTGAACATGCACATGCAAAATAAATAAATTTGGACACAGACCTTGTACCATGATAAAAAAAAATGAACTCAAAACGGATTATAGGACTTCATGCAGAATTCAGAATTATAAAAGTCCTAAATGGTAACCTCCCTATGTTAACATATAGATAGACATCATATGGAAGATAATACAGTGATCTTCAATATGGCAGTGATTTTCATATATGATACCAAAGGCATGTTCTGTGAAAGAAATAATTGGTAGGTTTCACTTCATTAAAATTATAAATTAGGGCCGGGCACGGTGGCTCTTGCCTATAATCCCAGCACTTTGGGAAGCCAAGGCAGGCGAATCACGAGGTCAGGTGATCGAGATCATTTTGGCTAACACGATGAAACCTCGTCTCTACTAAAAATACAAAAATTAGCAGGGCATGATGGCATGCACCTGTAGTTTCAGCTACTCAGGAGGCTGAGGCAGGAGAATCACTTGAACCCGTGAGGCGGAGATGGCAGTTAGCTGAGATTGTGCCACTGCACTCCAGTCTGGGCGACAAGAGCAAGACTTTGTCTCAAAAAAATAAATAAAATAAAATAAAATAAAATAAAATAAAATAAAATTATAAACTTGTGTTCTTCAAAAGATGCTGTTAAGAGAATACAACAAACCACACCACTGGAAGAAAATATTTGCAAAACACACATTTAATAAAGAACAGTATCCAACATGTACATGAAACTCTTACAGCTCAACAATAAACACATAAATAAATAACTTAAAAAATGGGCCAAAGATCTGAACAGACACCTCACCAAAGAAGATATAAAGATGGCAAATAAACTTTAAAACATGCTCAACATCATATGTAATTGGGAAACTGCAAATTAAAATAATGAGGTACCACTGTATACATTTTAGAATGGCCAAAATCTGGAAGGCTGATGATAGAGAATGCTGGTGAGGATGTGGAACAACAGGAACTGTCATTCATTGCTGGTGGGAATGCAAAATGTTACAGCCACTTTGGAATACAGATTGATACATTTTTACAAAACTTAACATACACTTACTGTATGATCCAGTAATTGCACTCCTTGGCATTTACACAAAGGAGTTGAAATTTACATCCACACACAAAGAAACTGCACAGATGTGTTTATAACAAGTATATTTATAATTTACAATTTAGAAATTTATAATTGCTAAAATTTGGAAGCAACCAAGGTGTCCTTTAACAGGCAAATAGATAAATATACTATGTTATATTCAGATAATGAATTATTATTCAGTGCTAAAAACCATGAAACTATATAGAATAATCTTAAATGATTGTTTAGTGAAAGAATGCAATTTGACAAGGCTATGTTACCATATGATTTGAACCATATGACATTCTGAAAAAGGCAAAATCATGCAGACAGTAAAAAGATTAGTGATTGCCAATAATGTGGGGTGGGGAAGAATTAAAGTGAAGGACAGATTTTTTAAGCAGTGAAAACTTATCTGGATGATACTATGATAATGGATACATGGTATTATACAGTTTTCAAAACCCACAGAATATACCAAGACTGAACAAATATAAACTATGGACTGTGGGTGATAACGATGTGCCAGTGTAGATTCATTTATTATAATAAATGTAGCATTGAGATTATATAATAAAAATACACATTTATATTATACATGTTTGTAATACAGTTCCTACAGTTAAAGTCCACCAACAAATATCTCATTCAGCTCAAAATTTCCTGCATGTATGTTACTGCTGGATCCATTTTTATATAACATCTATTTATATACCCTGGTCCTAGGATTCCATACAATATTTTTTTCAAATCATTAGTTTTGAATATAATAGTCATAAAGAAAGTTTATAGAAACCTAATGTATATTTTATTCTTTCTCTGTATGTATGTGTGTGTATGTATGTGTATGTATCTGTATGTATTTCATGAATTTCACAACTTTTTGAAGCAGGCATAAAAATAAGTAATTGATATATGTAAAGTAATAGCAATAAATCAAAGGTAGAATGTTCTCCTATTTCTTGACTCTTAGTGTCAGGACAATCTCACTGTCAAAGGACGCGTCTGTAGTTATCTAAAGGAGCTGAGCAACTTAGAGTTTGATTGTGCTTTTCTTTAATCTACCCCTACAGACACACACACACACATGCACACACACACACACACACACACACAGACCCCGATTACCATATTGTGTATAAGGGCCATGGCAGTTGATCTCTGTCTCAGATCTTCATATGAATCCTATTGTGCTTCCCTGGTGAAACTGCCGATTTTACAGAAACCTGTTCTCTCCCAGTAACTGTGCACTGACATATGCCTACTACTTTTGACTTGACCTTCTGCTCACTTTCAACTTGGTTTGAATCCTGGCACTTAAATTGCTCATTCTACTCTGTCTTTGGTTCCTATCTATTTCTTCCCGCTCTATTTGGAAACTTTGTTGATGACCTCAGGCTGTGCACTTGGATTTTACGTCCTGTTTGCTCCTTTCCTGTTGCCACAAAATCATTAGACTTGGAGCACGTCATCTCTCTCCGGACTTGCAATATCTGTGCTGTCTAACCTCCTGTGCTTGGGTCTGTGCCTGCCAGACATTCACTGTCTTCAAGGCCCTTCCAGTTGGACTCCTGATCTTGGCTTTCACTGTTCTGCCCCAGCTGGCTCTGTGACAGTTTCCAATACTTAGCAGACATGAGTGAAGGCCTCCATTTCCTGTCACAGCATTTTGTAAGTCAAATATATTACTTCCTGCAAATTCACTGGGCCTAAATACCAACGCAGTGCAGTGGTATTTGCAAATGACACCTTGTAGATGAGGTCTTCCCTCAATATATATTTAAAATGTCAAATTTACCCCCTTATCCCACCTTCATCCCCTTTCCTCACTTTACTTATTTATTTTTATCGAGAACATGTACAACTTTCCATCATACTAGAAAACATACTTACCTATTTCACATAGTTTCTGCCTCCTTGCCTGGAATATTAGCTCCATGAGTTCAGGGTTGGGTTTCTTTTTCTTTCTTCTATATCTCATTCATCTGGAAGTGTGCCTCATCCATAGTAGGCACTTAATATATATGTGCTATGTAAAAGCAAACAAGAATGAATATGACTGAACCCTTGCTATGGTAAATTGCTGGTAATAATGCTGCAACCAACAATGGAAACATGGTGCTCAGACATTTTAAACACTGAAACTGGACCATTGTGGTATTCCCTAAAAACTTAGAAGAAGATTTATACTCTGGGCATCCACGTTTGCTGTGATCTCACTGACAGTTTTCGAGCAGGGAAATCAAAATTTTTAGCTTGTTGACATATTCTTAAAAATAAAGTGAGAACCTTTTAAAACATACACAGATCTCAATTAAACAATTGAAAGTTAAAGGCTGTCTGGCTTATTCTCTTTTCATTATCTATTTCATGAGAAGAAAATCACATTACTCAGTGATTCCAAACCTTGAATCTCATGAAAAGGGCAATTTATTTTTCACCATTTCTTTATTCTCCTGCCTTTTGGAACTAATAAGTAACATTTTTAAAGTTTGGAGTCTCTCAGTTAAGAGGAGTGGTTATTCCTCCTTCAATACATTTTTAAGTTTATTTTACTTATTTTAGGAAATATTCATTCACAGAAACTATAGTTGAAAATCTCAGAGTGCTCCTAATTCTTTCAAACCACTGTATAAAAACTATAGCATATTTTGCTCAAGTAAAAGACAATATACCAAGTCAAAGACTACACACTTCTTTAGGAAACTATGTTTGGCACGTGATAAGGCAAAATTAAAGTAAATCTTTTAATTCCATTTGAATTTACTTTTCCAGAATGGTTTAGTATCTGCAAGTCAATAAACATGATACACTACATAAACAGAATTAAAAAAAAAAAAAATCACGTGATCATCTCAATAGATGCAGACAAAGCATTTGACAAAATCCAGCATCTCTTTTATGATTAATACCCTCAGCAAAATCGACATAAAAGGAACATACTGTAAGGTAATAAAAGCCATCTATGACAAACCCACAGCCAACATTGTGCTGAATGGGGAAAAGTTGAAAGCATTCCCTCTGATAACTGTAACAAGACAAGGATCCCCACTTTCACCTCTTCTATTCAACATAGTACTGGAAGTTCTAACCAGAGCATTCAGACAAGAGAAAGAAATCAAGGGCATCCAAATTGGTAAAGAGAGAAAGTCAAACTGTCACTCTTTGCTGATGGCATGATCATATAGCGAGAAAACCCTAAACACTCATCCAAAAAGTACCTAGAAGTGAGAATGGAATTCAGCCAAGTTTCTGGATACAAAGTTAACGTACACAAATCAATACCTTTGCCATACACCAATAGTGACCTAGCTGAGAATCAAATCGAGAACTGAATTCCTTTATAACAGCTGCAAAAAGTAAATATAAAATTCTTAGGAAAATACCTAACCAAGGAGGTAAAAGACCTCCACAAGGAAAACCACAAACACTGCTGAAAGAAATCATAGATGACACAAACACATGGATTCATGCTTATGAGTATGAGCATGGATGTGTAGAATCAATGTTGTGAAAATTACCATACTGTCAAAACAATCTACAAATTCAATGCAATTCACATCAAAATACTACCACCGTTCTTCACAGAACTAGTAAAAACAATCCTAAACTTCATATGAACCAAAAATGAGTCCTCATAGTCAAAGCAAAACCAAGCAAAAAGAACAAATCTGGAGGCATCATATTATCCAACTTCAAACTATACTATAAGGCCGTAGTCACCAAAATGGCATGGTACTGGTATAAAAATAAGCACACAGACCAGTGGAAAAGAATAGAGAACCCAGAAATAAAGCCAAATATTCACAGTCATCTGACTTTCGACAATGCAAACAAAAATGTAAAGTGGAGAAAATACATCCTATTCAGCAAATGGAGCTGGGATAATTGGCAAGTCACATGTAGAAGAATAAAACTGGATCCTCATCTCTTACCTTATACAAAAATCAACTTAACATGGGTCAGACTTAAATCTAAAATCTGAAGCCATAAAGATTCTAGAAGATAACATTGGAAAAACCCTTCTAGACATTGGCTTAGGCAAAGACTTCATGACGAAGACCAAAAGCAAGTGCAACAAAAACAAAGATAAACAGATACAACTTGTAAACTAAAAAGTTTCTGCACAGCAAAAGAAACCAGAGTAAACAGACAATCCACAAAGTGGGAGAAAATCTTCATAACCTATACATCTGGCAAAAGACTAATATCCAGAATCTACAAAGAAGTCAAACAAATCAGCAAGAAAAAAACAATCCCATCAAAAAGTGGACTAAGGGCATGAATAGGCAATTCTCAAAAGAATATATACAAATGGCCAACAAGCATATGGAAAAATGTTCAGCATCACTAATTACCAGGGAAACGCACATCAAAACCACAATGCGATACCATCTCACTGCTGTAAGAATGGCTATAATAAAAATACTAATAATAAAAAGATGTTGGCATGGATGTGGTGAAAAAGGAATATTTTTACACTGTTGTTGGGAATGTAAACAACCCACCAACTACTATGGAAAACAGTGTGGAGATTCCTTACAGAACTAAAAGTAGATATACCATTTGATCCTGCAATCCCACTACTAGGTATCTACCCAGAGGAAAAGAAGTCATCACACTAAAAAGTTACTTGCACACACATGTTTATAACAGTAAAATTCGTAATTGCAAAAATATGGAACCAGCCCAAATGCCCATCAATCAACAAGTGGATAAAATGTGGTGTACATATATACATATATACTCACACCATGAAATACTACTCATCCATAAAAAGGAAAGAAATAATGGCATTCACGCAAATGTTTGAGGTGATGGCTATGTTAATTACTCTGAATTTGATCATTACACATGGAATGTATCTATTGAAATGTCACTCTGTACCCCATAAATATGTATAATTATTATATGTCAATTAAAAATAAAATTTAAAAAAGTTCTTTATTTGCTAAATTCTATGGCTACATGAATCCTTTGTAGTGTCTGTCTGGCTCACTATTTTGTTCTGTTAGAGTGTATTAAGATCAGAGGTTTGCAAACTTTAGCATGCATAAGAAACTCCTGCTCAACTTCAAATTTGCAGAAATAAAGATCAGAAGTCATATCCTTAGAGATTCTGATTGAGTGGGCCGAGGTGTGGATCTAAAATTATTTTAATGAACGTCTAACTCATTCTGATACAGGTCATTTGTAGTTCATACATATAAAATATTGACTTCAAATATTATTTTCCCTTACCTCTATCTTGATCATCAATACTTACCAGTGTCTCTTTGGGAAACTTCTTTAATACTACCGTCTCTCCCCTCCCTTCTAGTATCAGAAATCATTTTGTGCATGTTTATTTCCATCTCTCTTTAATGCTAAAACATATTTTGATTAAATAAACAAACTGATGAAACTGTGTATGATGCTGTTTTCCCCCTGAGCTCTAAACCTAAATATCTTCCAGAGGTCATTAATTTAAAATGTATATCACCAAGCCAAACTCAGTATGAGTTTCCTTCTAATAACTGCCAATTTGTCAACATCATCCATGAAATAAGGTTCAGAGCAAGGTTAGAAATAAGAGAAATGGGTGACCACCTACCTGGATAAGTAGAATGGAAACAGAGCTGAGTACATTCATGGTCAAAATGGAGTCAGCTAACAAAGATAGCAAATCCTAGCCAGTTAGGGTCAATCTAAATCAATCTCAGCAAGAGAAGGCACATGAACGGTATAGTCTTGTGGTAGAACACCTTGGAAAGGACTGTGACTCTCACAAAACATCTTTTCTGGGCTGGATCTGACTTCAGTGTCAAACACAGACTACCTTTCCGGTTCTGTCACAGCTATTTCCACAGTAGATGCCCTATCTTTAGGCACTTCATATTAAAATTCTTACCAGTCTTAAATACACTGTGATATTTTATAACTCAGTGAAGCAGGTTGATTAGTTAAATAGACCTGGATTTAATTGTTGGCGCAGTTAATTGTATAGAATCTCTGGAAACTTACCTAAACTGTCTGAACCATCTTTTCCCCATGTCATAAAGATTGACAGTGCTATCCACTTTGTAGCACTATAGATTAACATTTAACTTCTTGTGATATGACATAACATATAACCACTGGTACAGAATTCAAGATTACTAATATTATTAGTTACGACAGTTAAACTTGCACAAAATAGTAATTAGTTCTCTAGTTCCTTCAGTTTATCTTCATTTTCTATTTCTTATTATCCTCAAGTTTAAATGTTTAAAAGTTTTAAAGTTTTAAAAGTTTAAAAATTATTTTAAATATAATATTAAAAGTTTTTAATTTAAAATATTAATTTTTAATTTTAAATATAAAATTAAAAGTTTATTTTAAATACAAATAACAAAAAAGTATAATTCATGTTTATAAAATGATTGCATATAAATGTTTGAAGAATATCTAGACTAATACATTATTTTAATACTACCAAGGGTTATTTCTGCATCATAAATTTGGGGTGACTTTAAAAAATATTTTATTTTGAGATAATTGGGATTCACATAGAGTTATAAGAAATAATACAAAGAGAACAAATGTGACCTTCACCTACTTCACCCCAATGACAATATTTTGCACAGCAACAGCAAAATATCACAACCAGAAACTAGGTGTTGATATAATCATTGATTTTACTGAGACTTTATCAGTTTTATGTACCCTTATTTGTGTGTGTGTGTATTTGGTTCTATACAATTTCATCACATGAATAAATTCATATTACCATTATCACAGACAAAAACCAGGAAAATTCTGTCATCACAAGATTCACTGCATTGCCATTTTATAATCGCCCTCATTTCTATGCTCACCATCCCTCATAACGCTAGTCTGTTCTCTATTTCTATAAATATTATCAGTTTAAGATTGTTACGTTATTAGAATTATACTTTCCTGAGACTGGCTTTCAGGATTGGCTTTTTACCCACTCAGCATAATTTCCCGGAGATTCATCCAAAGTGTGGTTTTGTTGATTGTTGCTGTTGTTATTTGTTTTAATAAATGCTGGGTAATAGTCCATGATTTGAATGGACTACAGTTAAATTAACCACTTACCTATTGTATAGCATTTGAATTGTTTATACTCTACTACAAATAAGCTCCTATGAATATTAACGTCTAGGTATGTGTGTGAACATAAGTTTTCAATTATTTGAGAAAAACAAAGAACGCAATTGCTGAGCCATTAGGTATCTGCATGTTTAGTTTTATAAGAAATTGTTTTCTGGAGTGTACTATTTTACATTCCACACACAGCAGCAATGTAAGAGCAATCCAGTTTCTCCACAGTATCACCAAAATTTAGTGTTGTCATTACTTTTTATTTTAGTTTTTGCTATAGGTGCAAAGAGTTATTTCATTGTTATTTTAATTTGCATTTACCAAATGGCTCTCCAAGATGTGGGGCAGAACAATGGGTAGTGATCAGGATTAAAAGCTGTCAGCAAACATCAAAAATGGAGAGTGCACAGAGGACATGCTTGTCTATGTAGAAAATCTAAAAGAATCAACAGAAATGTCTGTAACTAGTAAGCAATTATAACATGGTTGCAAATACCAGTTTAGTGTACAGAAATTAATTACTTTTCTATATACCAGCAATGAAAATGTGGAATTTGAAACAAAAAACACAATACCATTTACATTAGCATTCCCAAAACTGACATGCTCAGGTATAAATTTAATAAAATATGTACAGAATCTATATGAACAAAATTATAAAACTCTGATGAAATCAAGAATGAAATAATGAAGAAATATTTCATTATTCTTGGAGAAGAAGGCTTAGTTTGGTCAAGATGTCAGCTTTTCCTAACTTGATCTATAGGTTCAATGCTGTCCCAGTCAAAACCCAGCAAGTTATTTTGTGGATACTGGCAAACTGATTTTAAAATTTACCTGGAGAGTCAAAACCCAGAGTGGTCAATACAGATTGAGAGAAAACTATCCCAGAGAACTGATACTATCTGACTTCAAAACTTACTAATAAAGACAATAATGAAGACAAGTGATACTGGCAAAAAAAAAAAAAAAAAAAAAAAAAAAATAGACCAATGTACCAAATATCCCAATGGCACAGAGTAGAGAACTCACAAATAGACCCACATAAGTATGATAAACTGATCTTTGACAGAGAAACAAAGAAACTACAATAGAACAAGATTGTCTTTTCAACAAATGGTGTTGGAACCACTGAAAATCCACATGTGAAAAGAAAAATGAATCTAGACACAGATCTTGCACCCTTTCTGAAAAATAACACAAAATAGATCATAGACCTAAATGTAAAATGTGAAAACAAAAAAACTCCTGGATGATGAGAAAACCTACATGACCTTGGATATGGTGATGATTTTGTAGATCCAACACCAAAAGCATGATATATGAAAGAAATAATAAATAGGCTGTATTGTATTAAAATTAAAACCTCTGATCTTTGAGAGAGAACATCAAGGAAATTAGACGACAAGTCACAGAATTGGAGAAAATATTTGCAAAACACACATCTAGTAAAGAACTGCTATACAAAATATACAAAGAACTCTTAAATCTCAACCATAAGAAAACCTACAACCTGATTTCAAAAATGAACCAAAGATCTTTAACAGACACTTAACTAAAGAAGGTGTAAAGGTAGCAAATAAGCATATGAAAAGGTACTCCACATCATACATCATCAGGAAAATGTAAATTAAAATAATGAAATACACTCCCATTAAAATGATCAAAAACCAGAATACTTTCAGCAAATGCTTGCTAGGATGTGTCACAATAGAAACTCCCATTCATCGCTGGTAGAAATGCAAAACGGTAAAAATAGAAATTCCCATTCATCGTTGGTGGAAATGCAAAACGGTACAGCCACATTGGAGGACAGTTTGCTACTCTTTTACAAAGCTAAATATTCTTGTCAAACAATCCAGAAATAACCCTCCTTGGTATTTACTCAAGGGAGTTGAAGACTTTTGTCCCAAAAATGCCTGCATGTGAACGTTTATAGCAGCTTTATTTATAATTGCTAAAACTTGGAAACAGCTAAGATATTCTTCAATAGGTGAATAAATAAGTAAACTGTGGTTCATCTGGGCAATGTATCATTATTCAGTGCTAAAAGTAAATTAGATAAAACACCATGGAAAGACATGGAAGATGCTTAAATGCTTATTGCTCAGTGAAAGAAACCAATCTTAAAAGACTATATATTGCATTATTCCCAATATGTGATATACTGGAAAAGGCAAAACGATGCAGACAGTAGAACAAAAGACAAGTGATTGCCAGGGCTTGAGGATGAGGGATAGGTGAGTAGACAGAGCACAGTAGATTTCCAGGAGAGTGAAAATACTGTATATACAGAGAGTATTTTCACTGCCCTAGAAGTCTGGGCAAATGTATAATGGATATATGGCATTACACATTTGTCCAAAACCATAGAATATTCAACGCCTACAGCGAACCCTAAGGTAAACCGTGGACTTTGAGTACTCATGGTGTCAATGTAGATGCACTAATTATAACAAGTATACTACTCTGTTTGAAATGTTTCAATAATGAGAAAGATTATGCGTGTGTTGGGGTTGTGGTATATGGGAAATCTCTGTTCCTTCCTTCCAATTTTTCTGTGAACCTAAAACTGCTCTAAAAAACAACCTTGAAAAAATAAATTTAAAAAGTAGGTTTGCAAGCGATAATTTTAAAAATGTTTCTTGAATTTGAGAGTATCTTTATTTTCTCTTCATTCCTAAATAACATATTAACTGGAGGTAGAATTTATAGTAAACAGTTAACTTTTTTCAGAACTTGAAAAGCATTGTTCCACTTCCTTCTGGCCTCTATATTTTTTTATGAGAAACCCATTTTCTTTTACCTTGATGTTCTTCTATTAGTAATCCATTTTTTCCCTCTGGCTGCTTTGAAGATTTCATCTTTGTCTTTAGTTTTTAGAAGTATGATGTGCTTTGGTTTGGAATATTTTGGATTTTTCCTACTTGGGGTTCATTTAGCTTCTGGAATATATAACGTTTGTCTTTCACAAAATTTAGGAACTTTTTTACCCATTATTTCTTTTTTTTTTTTTTTTTTTTTTTTTTTTTTTTTGAGACGGAGTCTTGCTCCGTAGCCCGGGCTGGAGTGCAGTGGCCGGATCTCAGCTCACTGCAAGCTCCGCCTCCCGGGTTTACGCCATTCTCCTGCCTCAGCCTCCCAAGTAGCTGGGACTACAGGCGCCCGCCACCTCGTCCGGCTAGTTTTTTGTATTTTTAGTAGAGACGGGGTTTCACGGTGTTAGCCAGGATGGTCTCGATCTCCTGACCTCGTGATCCGCCCGTCTCGGCCTCCCAAAGTGCTAGGATTACAGGCTTGAGCCACCGCGCCCGGCCCCATTATTTCTTTGAATACCATTCAGTCCCACATTCTTTCTCTTCTTTCTTGAACTCTAAGGATACAGATAATTGACTTTTGTTATTTTCCCATTGGTTTTTAGATGTTCATTCATTTTTATTTTCAGTATATTTTCTCAAATTTTTTCATATTGAATATATTTTATTGATCTATTCTCAACTTCACTGATTTTACCGTCATTGTCATGTTACTTTTGATCTCTTCCAAAGAGCTTTTAAGTCAGTTATATTTTTTTGGTTTTAATCGCCATTTGGTTTACTTTTATAAATAATGTATTTGCTGACATTTCCCATTTTATACTTGTCCCAAATACATGCATAATTATTTGTTGAATTAATTTAATTTTAAGATTGCCTTTTAAAATCATTGTCAGATAGCACCAATATCTGATTCATCTAGATACTTGTGCCCGTTGATTTACCTTTGTCAGTTATGTTGTGCTTTACTTGGATCTTGGTATGACAAGAAATTCTCAATTGTATCTTGTGTATTTTGAATATTATGTTAGGAGATGGTTAGTCCTATATAATTCTATTATTTTACCAGGCAGTCACCTTGTTTAATTTTATCATGTGGGTTCTGGCGCTCTCACTCACTCTACCGTGTAACTGCTGGGGACAGATTCAGATCCAACAATACTAGCAGGTGTGAGGTGGAGATGGTTTAGTTTACTTCACTTGGTTTCTGTAGGTAGATCATATCACCAGTGTTGATTGGCATGTGGTGACAGATAAGTTTTCCTGAGTATTGTCTGTCGGTAGCACTGCTGTAATTAGATTGGATTGCTTTGGCCAGCAGATATGAGGCAAGGGATCCAAACTTTGAAAGCAAAGTTCTGTCTTTCAGAAGGTAATTCCTCTGGAAAGACTGCAATCAGCTAGGAAAATTAGCTGCTACCATTTATTGGATGTTATAACTTTTTATTCAAACCTTCGATATGATATTTTATATGAGATATTTCTGTATATGCCTGTCTCCCTGACAAAAAAATAGTATGTAGCTAATAGATGCTTTTTGAATGAATGACTCTAGGTTGTTATACTAATTTCAGAACTTTTCTATCCAGTATTTTTCCTTGTGCCTTTTGTTCCACCCCTGCCATTGGTATTATGTGGTAAGTCGAAATAATTTTCGAACCACTTGAAAAGTGCTGTGAAAATACAGAACTATTTTAAGCCAGGATGTCTGTTTAAAAGCCTAATATTAAACTGTCTACAGTCTAATTTCCTAATTTGAGGGAAAAAATGGCAGTAATAGAACCCTTCTTCTCAAAGTGTCAAATTAATATTTTAGAAACCTTAAGGTCCTAAAATAAAAGCCTCTAAAACATAGCAAATATACATGTTGCTTTCCTTTCTGTTATTTTATGCTCTGAGAATTCTGAGCGGAATACATTGCATTTGTTAGAAACACAAAAATGTATTTATCATATTTCTCACAACACAAATATGATAGATTGGAAGAGCTTAGTTTTTATAAAAATGATTCACAAATCTTTCCATGTTGTTTTTATACAGCTAAAGAAGAATGAGCAGAGTTTTCTAATTTAGAGTTTACTAATATAGTCTCACTTAAAGTTGTTTTAAGATTATAGTAACAAATAGATTTTAACATAGTACATATTATATGAATTATTAATGTTTATTATTACACAATTAGAGTTCCCTTCCTTTGAGTTTATGCACTATTTTGTTTATACCTCTCTTTTGTCATTTCTAATATTTCCCTATAAATCATAAATTATTCATGTTACCCTCTATTATCTCCTTCATAACTATTCAAACAAAACTACAGAGTGAAACTATCCTCATGCCACTCTTTTCCTTGCTCTGCACCAAGAGCATCCATTTTCTCTTTTCATTGGAATGATTTCGTAAAAAGTGAGATAAAGCGTGTGAAAAAAATTACAGTTTTCAAAATGCTAAATGCTAGTGACACGTTCCTAAATCTCCCCATGGGAGCACAAGATGAATGAAACTCTGAAATTGATTTTGGGACTTTGCTCTTGGTTACTTAAAAAAATATGCGGGCTAGGAAAGGGTCTCCTTCCCTTAACCTAATAGAAGGGGTTCCATTTGAAATCATCTTAAACTATTGGTGTCTTTTTCCAGCTAGTGTCTGCATGGAAACTTGCTTATCCATGGGCCACCAAAGTCCTCAAGTAATGAGACTTTTTACCATATCTGTCAAAATGTAGAATGTAAACAGACTGACTGGCATCTCACTATTCCTTCACAGACAAAGTTAAATTTTAAGCATCACCATTTAAGCAAGGGAGATCAAGGGTTTTTTTCTGTGGTGGAATCTCTACCCTAGAACTTAAACCCTCTGATTTCCCATTGAATCTCCTGTGTCTTTTGTGGGAGGATGAAAATTTGGGGTTTGCATGCCTCTTCTTGGTAATTCTTTTTTATATTTCCCCAACAAATACTGTTTCTTTACTCAGATTGTGTGAAATTATGTCATTCTCTCCAACCTCTGTTATATATTAGATGGCAGCTATATAACACCTCTATGTTTAGTTTTCTCATATCTTTAAGCCTTTGTTTTAGAAAAACAAAACAAAACTCTGTATGTCTCCTACTAAACTATGAAAGAAAAGATTGCTTTTTTCATTTTTGTATATTAAACACCTAGCTGAATTAATGAATACTTGAAGGAATGGCTCCTACTAAACTATGAAAGAAAAGAGTGCCTTTTTCATTTTTGTATATTAAACACCTAAGCTGAATTAATGAATAATTGAAGGAATGGCTATATTCTCATTCCATTTTAAATTCTACCTCTTTTAATTAATTTTTCCCTGATGTATCATTGCCAAATAAATTATAACATGTTTAACACTTTAAAGATAATGTTATAACATTCTGGTTTTTTTTCTAAACATATTGATATATTGTCTTTATATTGAATACCAAACAGGAGTAGTAATATTTTTAAGAAAGTTTATTTGTTTTATATAACTTTTATCTGTATTCATTTGATTGTAACAATATTTACTTGCTAGTTTAAACTTAGGAAAATTGTGAGAAATTCTTCTCTACAAAAAAATTTATAAATTTTCCGGGAGTGGTGGTGCGCACCTGTATTCCCAGCTACTCGGGAGGCTGAGGCAGGAGAATTACTTGAGTCTAGGAGTCTGAGACCTGTGTAAGCAACATATTCAGAACCCTGTCTCTACAAAATTTTTAAAAAATAGCCGGGCATGGTGGTGCATGACTGTAACCCAGCTACTCACTGAGAGTTTGAGGCTGCAGTGAACTATGATTGCACCACTGCACTCCAGCCTTAACAATAGAGCAAGACCTCATCTCAAAAAGAAAAAAACATAGGAGGTCTTTTATTATCTATATACTCTACATCCAGTGATAACCAATGTAAAATTTTGTTTATCTTCCCAGTATTTTTATAGAGGTAAAAGTGCTTTACATATATACAATATATAATATAATATGTTATATTATATATTGTATAATATCTAACTCTAATAATGCCCCATAAAAATGAAGACCTATGAATCATTTTCTCTCTGTATTAGGAGATATGATCCTGTTTGTGCCAATGTTTTCCTAGTGCAACTCTAAATGTTTATATAATAATTTATCACCATCTCTTCTTAAGTATACCTGTAAGCCTTGATGTGTTTCTGACGAAATTTATTAAGAAGGAACAAGAGAAAGCAAAACAACAACAAACCATATTTTTTTTTGCCCCATGATATTTATAATTAAATTACATAGTATATTTTGGTATAATTGGGTTACTGGTTGAGTTTTGTAAAACAAATAGAATAAATATTGCTTATTATAGTTTATCACATAGTCCAAATAACAGCGAATTCACATACTACATTACGTAAATAATGAAACAACTAATTCATGTGGTCTACAACTGACTTTGTACTACCAGTGAGACTATGGATTTCAGAATCTAGAAACCTTTTCCACACCTAAGGCAGAGTGAGAACTACTCATGAAAAAGAGAAAAAAATATATACTTAAAAATTATCCAAAGGATTCAGAATGAATTATAATAAAATAATTATATTTCAAGCCTTCCTTTAAAGATACAAAATATATTTACTCTATCTTTTTTCTTTTCTTCTCTTTTTTGTTCATAAGAATAATGATATGATTGAAACATTATAAAATATCTTTAAAAGAAAATATTTAAGTAGACGTATTTTCTAACAGTTGAAAACAAACAAAAAAAAACGAAGTTGAAAATGAAAGTACAAGAAGCAAAAGCTACTTTTGACGGTATTGCTAATAACAGACTTTGAAAGATAGGAAAAGTATTGAGTTTTGAACAAATGGTACAAAATGGAAAATTCTCTGTTGATTTCTGGCAAGTTCTGCTTCTATTCACTTCTAAATATAGTAATTGTTTCTCTTCCTCATTGATTTTTAAATTAAATATTTTGAGAGTAATCAAAATAAGTAAATACTTTTTTGATATTCATATTTTAAAATGGAGAAATTTATTCTTATGCATTGATATTGTTTACAAATAAGGAAAACATTTACTGTACTTATCTAAACAAGATAAAAGGGACTTCCAAAGAAAACTATAACCACATGGACACTCATAATCTAAAAAGGCATGGCGATCTTTACCATTTTCCCTCCTTGTTGAATAATTACTCTCTAATTCATTAAATAGAACTATATTATAATATATTTTGTTGCCATGCATAACCTTATATTTCATTTTCCACGTTGAATTTAAATGTATATATTGTATAGGTTGGCTATAGAAAAAAAAATGAATAAAAATGTTTAATTTGAAACTTCCAATCAGTTTATGCACAGTTGGATATGAAAGCAGTAGACCATAAAAATGGAAGCAAAAAAACAAAAAGTGTAAGTGCAAATATTTAAAACCTTATAGAACAAGTATTAGAGTTATACATTCTGACTCGTTTTTTATGCCATTTTATAAACTAGAAATGAGTTTTTTGTAAAGATTGATGTATTTGAATACCCAGTTTATTTGGAAGCATACTATATCACTTCTTGTGGTTTATTAAATTTGTTTATTTTCTTTAAGAAAAACAATTGTTACATAACTGAAATCACCATATGCTAAAAAGGTAAGGAATACTCTCAAAATAGAAAATAACTATTTGTTTTTCTCACTCTCTTTCCAACTGTATATTACAACTTTAGTTTCACCCTAAGGCCGGGAACCTACACTGTCCCATGGAATTGTAAGGTTTTAATAATTATTTCTTTCCCTTCTCATATTATGTTTTGAGTTTGGGATCCATCATAAATATTAGTATTGTCATCTGAATCCAATTAAATGTAATGGATATGTAGTTTTGGAAAATAACGTACTTTTGCCTATTAGTAAATAATATTGATTCTTCTTTACACAAATCACTTAAATACTATAACACCTAGTAAAACAATGGTCTTTAATGGCTTGCCCAGAATTATATATAAAGTTTTATTTTCATAGTTTAATTCAGTCTGATTATTTTCATTGTTTTTAACCATAATAGCTATGAGATTACCTACCGACATGAAATATTTTAAACATCCATAATTAAAACCAAGAGGGAAAAAGACAATAAAACTTCAAAACTAGTTTAAAGCTTTGCAGTAATATTTTACTGCCAAAGAAAGCAGATAAGACTTTCACACTGTGCTGAAAACTGCAGGTAATTAATTCCCATGGCAGAGAAGTGAAGGAAAAGCACATTCCATATTCTCAGGGCAAAGTGTAAAAGGAATTTGCAGTAGATCCTGTTAGGTTTCAGTGTTAACCTGTAAGGGACACACAGAGTAGACTGGGGCAGGGAGGGGTTGCTGTTAAAGTATAAATTATTTAATTAAAATGTTTCTGGCAGCTAATCATCCACAACAAGAGAAAAAGCTCTAAGAAAGAAAACAAAAAGGACTTAGTACAGAGTCTGAATTCTTCACTGATTTCTCTTTTGACTTTTCTTACTCACCCATATATAATTTCAGGGTTAAGAGTGTCCCTGACCTTCACATACTCTATCTTTTGATGTATAAAGACTAAAGCTTTTGTCCTTTTAATATACAAAATTCTGATTTTCATTCTCCCTTCCAGTCTGATTTCAAAAGGTACTCTGTAGTTCATCATTAATTCAGGGAAAAATGCGTGATCTCATGAATCCTGGAAATTGTAAAATAAAGACAGAAGTGGTGCAAGCTGGAGAAGACAGAGGCCTGCACAGCATTAATGAGGAAAACTTGTAATTTTCCTGGGTTTTGCCAAGATTTGACTGTTTCAAGCTTTCTGCAAGTGTTTGATACATCAGGAGGGAATATAGTAAACAATACACTAGGGGAGCTAGAGCAGATTCTAGCATCATATACAAGGCATTTATATAATATAGGCTTTCTTTAAATTCTTCACAAGTGGTACTCAGGTGGGCAGCGTTTGAATATCTGATTATGACCATGCATAGAACAATGAAAACATGTTTTTGCCAGTGAATATTTACAATTAAAAATGCACCAAAACACGCCTTGACCAAGGCATTGTCTCTCATATTTAAAGAAATAATGAAAGCAGATATTGGACAAAAAATATACAAATTCTGATCCTTCTTGAGAGACCAATTAACAAACTGGTTCAAAGACATCTGTGCAAATATTTCTAAGAATGATAACTTAGGAAAAGACCTAGACGCTATCACATAGTTATTCCTATTTCTTTCCCTGCACTTCATAAAATTTTAAGTATTCCAGAATTTTAGAGCCTGTGCCAAATAAGAACAAAGGTCCTGCAGCTGCAGGTGCCTTGTATACCTATCAAATGCCTTTGAAATTACTGAAAGATATTGTTCATGTGTGCCAGTAGATTCCTCTGGCAATCTGATTGACCATGCCAAATCATTTGGATAGGTGAAATCTGATTGACCATGCCAAATCATTTGGATAGGCAAAATCTGATTGACCATGCCAAATCATTTGGATAGGCGAAATCTGATTGAACATGCCAAATCATTTGGATAGGTGAAATCTGATTGAACATGCCAAATCATTTGGATAGGTGAAAAGGGAAAATAATGCACGTTGTTTTTCCAGGTAGTATTTCCGAAACAATGCTCAGCAAGCTATCTGGATTCTAGAGATCCAGAACTCCTATCCTAGTGATGAGGGGAGGGATTGGAGGTCCAAGGAAGCAGTATTCTGTGTTCCCCAGATGTACTTCAATCAGAACAGGTTTGCTTTCCAGTGCTTTTCTGGAAAACTCTAGCTTAAGGACCCACTTCACTACAAAGGCTGATCTGGTGTAGGTTAAAAGATCCAGACCTCGAATGTACATATGTAAAACGAAAAATAAATTGTAAGTGTCCTAATTGTTTTTACTGCGGTACTGTTAGAGTAGACATAAGGAGTTTGCTGTTGTGGTCTTTGTCACTCAAAACGACTGACAGATAAAAAACGATTATTCATATAGTCTTCTCCACTCTGTTGTGTTGATTTAAATTTGGTCTTGTCACTCAATACAATAACTTAATAAGAATACAGCAGTTATTTCTAAATAATGAGAATGACATCCATTAGTTTTCAGAGTTGTGGCTTTCTGTTTCTGTTTTGTTTTGGGTTTAATCTGTATTGAGAGTCACAGCAGGCACAGAATACTCTACAATCATGACAATAAAGTATACATAACATTTGCAAAACTGAAATGGTCTGAAGTCTGGATGCATGCTTTATATACTCAAAAGCTATTATTAATATTAAACCCAATGGCCTTATAAAATCTATTTAAAGTCAGGCAATTAATGACTGTGATGCTTATTATTAGGTATATATCTCAAGTAGATGTCTTGGAACTTGAAGAAATTTAGCCACACAAGTAACAGTGCTATGTTAGGTACAACAGTATTTGGTTCCAATTTTTCACAGAAGAGTGAGAAAGAGAGAGAGAGGTAAGAGAAATTGATTCAGCATGATTGATTTCTGACAGTAAAAACTCAAATCTTTCTCAACTCAGTTTTTCTCCAATAAATAAAAGTTGTTTTGTAGACAGATTTTGGTTATATTGCTATATAAAATACGTGGCAACCATCAGGTGTTTCTCTAATGCCCTTTAACCTACCTGCAGAAAAAGGGTAATGTACAAATTTTTATCCACTGTGTTCTCTGTGTCCGCAATAGGTTTGAAATACTTCGTTGATGCTTATTCTTTTACCAGTCTAAACTATTGACAGGGTACTTTTCACATTCTAGCTTAAAATATAGCTTTTTACAAATAAAGCATCGTATTTAATATGTCTTTGAAAGCCTCACAAAACATAACACAGTTTCCAAAACATTGTAGGCCATATCCATATATCTATCAAACATAAATATGTGTGTACGCACATACACACGTATGAGAAATGCTGAGTTTGGAAAGAAGACTCATGCTACTCACTTTAGTTCGGTCTTAGAAAAGGAAGGAGGTATTTGAGTCATTCGCTCTCACTTGACTCATCCTCTACAAATGTGTGATAAAGAGATGAACACAGTGTTCCTGAAAAATGTGGTTTCTAACACAATTCATCTTTCTAGAGGACAAAAATCACACCAAAGTTTGTAACATTTTCCCCAATACAAATGTATTATCAGAGATAAAATAGTGAAAGCACAGTATCACTAATTTGACTCCAGTGAAGTCTTTTGAAAACTCAGAATGAAATGTCTATTTAAATTTGTGGGTAGTAGTTCTTACTGCAAAAGCTGACTTGCTTTCTCCTCATTACTCTCCCTCATTCTCCTTATTTAATTCAAATTCCTTTACTTTTTGTCATGGTCATTAAAACATAGCATAAAAAAAAGTTTCTTGCTTTCCAAGAGTATCTGAAAGTGTTGGGTTCAATTTTGGTTGCAGATTAAATTGGGATAATTACATAAGTTGTTGACAAATAAATATTCGAGAAATTTTTATGGAAGATAATCTTGGCAAACCACAACAGCTTTTAAATTTTGCTTTAAATTAAAATTCTAGCAGTTTATTATGTTACTTTGTGCCAGGATAAGGCAATAAACCGTTCTCATATTCAAAAGAATGTTTCCATTTAAATTTTACATTTACAAGTCTAATAAGATGTTGGAGCTCATTCTATTCACAGAAAATCTACTGAGTTGCATAACTTAACTTTATTAGAAAACCAACTCACATTGTTTCTTGAATCAATTTCTCTTAGTTAATTTTTTATGACGGAATATTGGAAGTAAAATTAGAGATAATGATGGACTCTTAAAATAAGGTTACCAAGTAGTTTAATATAGACAGATAAGTTATGAAAATCATGTGTCCACAGATGCATCTCTCAAATCAGTTTTGAATTTTACATTACTTTATGACTAGTTTAATTAGATTGTTTAAAATACTCTCTCATGCCCTGTTTAATTTTAGAATATAATTTACAGAAGGTATTTTGAAAACTATATTAAGCATACTAAATTCATGTGGCATATGTTTTCGTCTATGAGCGATGCCTCATTAACTATGATAAATACTATGGCCAATAAGTGTATTACTCATTCTATATAGAAAGTACTAAATTATAGGCCAGTTCTGTGAGAATATGAATTGCAATCCTACTCTTGCAGAGTTTCAAAATTCCAAATTATGGGGCATAATTGGTATATCTGATACTTAAATGCTAAGAAATCATTTTGGCAACTGGGTTTCTTCATGAATAGTATCTAATTTGCAAATGCATACCCTACATCTCTGTGCTTAAGTGATTTAAATTTGTAGTCATTTAAATTATTTAAGCACATTGATCTGTAATTCTCTTACCATGTATATCCTGCACTATACATAGGTATATGTCAGAAATAAAAAAAGAAAAAAAAAACCTAATTGGCGACAATGGTAAAACTTAAATCAATTTCTGTGAGAACAGTAAAGATCTGTACTTTATGATTATTATGTAAGTGATTCCAAAAAGATAAGTTCTAATGTGAGAGGTAGAGTTTGAACTCCTCCAGAGGATTACAGCCATCTCTATTAAACTCTTTATAGAGGTTACTATTTATTGGATAACCTTACAGGGGCAAGTGTTTACAGTCCATTTATAATCTTCTATTGTATCTTTCCTTATGACATCACAGAAAGTGCATCCAACTGTGCTAAAATGTTTTCATGAACAGAAAGAATACACACACACACACACACACACACACACACTCACACAGAGGCATACACAGGCGAACACATGGGGAAGGTTTCCCAAGGTTGGGAAGTAGTAGAGATATGCTATTGAAACTGAAATTAAACAAAGAATGTCTGGCCTATCTTGTGGTGAGTAAACTACCACGGATGATTTAAAACAAAATGGAAGAGATAAAAGATGCTTAAAACTGGCACGTAGAAAAGATATAAAGAAATATAGACCAAATTCTGCTTCTGTATATGTGTGCAAATATAATACAGACTATCATCAATTATTAGTGTGTACTTAACATAGGAAAATAACATTTGCTCCATTTTAACAAATGACAAAACAAATAGAAATAGGCTGTGGCTTATGATCACACAGATGTTTTTAAAGGGCAAATCCATGATTGCTACCCAAATATTACCTCAAGGTAATATCTATCTGTAGTTACACACAGCATGAATGTAGAATGTATGGTTATATAATATTTGTAAAATACTAAATATAGTGCTTGGTATATGGTAGATATTAAATAGTAGCTATACAGGTTTTATTAACAATTAATGCTTACTCTTTGGGAGGTTCTGGGCAATATAAAATGAAATGATTTTGCATATCTCCTAATGTCCACTTCTATTCGATCTACACTGATTAGGATTAGAAATACACTTACAAATGTAATATAAAAAGTGAAAAAATATCATAAACTACACCTCTTCTGAGTGCATTCCAATACTCTGCTTCTGGTAGTGACACTAATTGCAATAAAAGTTTGTTACTCAATATCCTACTGCCGATCTCAACAAATATGAATTTACTTATAGTAATAATCCTAAGTGCCATTATTTATTAATTATATTTCCATAAACATCTAATGCATTTAAATTCTTCTGGAATTTTTGTCAAAACCTACAAAATGTTTGTTGGGGAGTTAATGTGCAGTCGGAAGTAGGGAAGCTCCCAGACAATCAAATAATTCCTAGTCATATTGTAACATAATTCTGACCTCAAACTGTTTTATTCAGCATTTCTTCAAGCAATTTATCTTCAAGTCTTACAGAGATTCAAATATCGTGCAAGACACTGATGATACAGTAGTTTGCAAAATTTCACTGTGCCTTGTTACCATGAAATTTAGAACATTTACTGGAATTCAGACAACGTTAGATGCAGAAACGATGATGAGTGATAAGTGCTTTGATAAGGAAATAACAGAGTGCTATGAAATCGAATACAAGAGAACCTTGCTCAGTCAGAGATATTCCCCCAGAGAGAATGATGTTAAAGCTGAGAACTGCTACAAATTATAAACTGTGATCCCTAGTTTCCATTTTTCTCATTATTAGAGGGAAGCTTTTGTACTTATCAAGCCATAGTTGATGTAAATATTATAGGCACTGATTATATCCTTACATTTGTACTTTTGGATAAAAAAGTATGACAAATATAATTAAGACATTAAATAAGTTATGAAGGGAATTGATGTAGCAACTTACAAAAAGTGCATTTCAAATCCATATATAGTCAACTGTCCCTATGCCAACTGATTTATCTGTCTTGTGTGTTTGTGCATTTGTGTACATAATTTTGTGATGAGCCCACATTACATCTGATGACATAATCTGTGACTTCTTGCACAATCTTTCATAACAATGAGACTGCATTCAAACAATATCCTTTGAATATCATAATCTGAATCTAAAAATATATAGCAAAATTTCAGAAAATCAAAAATAAATAACAAAAATAATACAAAAAGAAATTTGAATTATGTCAAATAAAAGAGATAAATAGGCAACTCTGTACTTCTATATAAATGTTTCTGTTTATCTTGGCCGTAAATACAGAAAGGTGAATATAGTAACTCCTAGATAAAGGGAGTCTGCTATGGCAACCTAAGAAACCCATCTAGTCACTGAGAGAGCACCATAACAAACAGCATTTTGGTAAATGAAAAGATGTATCAATTTTTACATTATGAAAACAAAAGCAAGGAAGATTTTTCTTCAGAACACAAATAATTGAATCTAAGAGAGATTTTGTTCCTAAAGCGTGAAAATAAAATGTAAACTTCAGATAAATGATGTAACAAGATAATATTAAAGGGAGAGTTGTATTTCAGGGATTTTCATCATTCTGCTAAGACTGTAGTAGAAAGTATTATATTTATATAGAAAACTCAAAGTTTGGCTCACTTTTATTACCACGTGTTGCACTCTATTCTAAGTGATCTACATGTTTTACTCTCCAAACAATAATTAATCTGTATTTTATTCTGATTTCTCTTCATTCTACAGATGAGGCAGTTTGAGTATAGTAGTTTTAATATTACATATCCATATTTTTTGATTCTCCTTTCTTCAAGAGTTGGAGTTTATTTCCACTCTTTAGAGTGTGGGGTGGACTTAGTGCCTTGCTTATTATGAAGAGAGTATAATTGAAGTGCAGTGTTTTATACATGAGACTATTTTTATCTAAGATATTGTTGCTTTCCTCTTGATTTCTCTGTCAGATCTCTTGCTCTGAGGGAAGTCAGAGAACATGGTGTTAGGATTCTCAAACATCCCTGTGAAGAGACCCACGTGATAACTGAGGCCGCCAGCAACACATAGCAAAAAAGTGAGACCTCCTGCCAACATCCATGAGTGTGAGCTTGGAAATCAATCCTCTGGCCCCAGTGAAGCCTTCAGATAATCACATTGTTGACTGACACCTTGATTGCAAACTTACGGAACGTCATGAACCAGATAAGATGCTTCCAAATTCCAAAACCACAGAAAACGTAAAATAACAAAATTTATTGCTTTACTCCACTAATTTTGGAGGCAATTTGTTAGACAGTAATAAATAAGGTGAGTTAATTGACTTGTCTACGTGAATGACTTGAAAATTAAGCCGAGAAAGTCTGGCTTCATGGATGTCACTGTGCATATAAAATAGTAGTATTAATGCTAATTATTTATGAGATTCTGTCATGTGCCAAGAACTCTTCTAAAACTTACAATGGCACCAATTACTAGATAACCCTTTTCACATTTTACTTAGGTTCGGATGGCTTATGGAACATGCCAGCATGTCACCCAGGTCGACAATGTATAGAATATTAAGGATTCAATGAGAAATATACAAGTTGATTAAATTAGGGAAATAATAGAGGGATTTGATGTTGAAATTTCAATTACATTTTGTATTAGCTCTACCTACCTACAGAAAAACTATGAAAATTAGAAAAAAATCATTTTATAACATATTTATAAATACTATAGAATTGATGATGGTACTAATATTATTTTTGACTAAACAGATTAAAATAAGAAATTAGTGAGTAGACATATCCTAGGTGAGAGACTGAAGATGAAATGTTGCCTTATTTAATGTAGTCCTGTCAGAAATCAATGAAGTGCCAAATAGTAAACATTTTAGGTTTTGACCATAAGATCTCAGATTTAACTACACAACTCTTTCATTGTACTGCAAAACGAGCCATGCACAATATATAAATGAATAGCCATGAATTTTTTCTAAGAAAACTTTATTGGTTAAAATACATGATGGGCTTCATTTGGTCAATGAGCCATAATTTGCTGACCGCTTGTCAAAAATAAAGAATCTGCTATGCAGGAAATAAATGATATCTCTGTGGTATGTTTCAGTGTATAGATTACTTTAACATACATATTGCAATCCCCAACCTTATACAATGCTGTTCAGAAATGGAAATGTGGTCATGTAGAGACAGCACCAAAAATTAACAAACAAGATAGAGTTATACTTCCTGATGACAAATTAGGGGAGACAAGATCAGAACTGAAACTTCACAGAGGGAAAATAAGGAAGAATAAAGCAGGATGGGACTGAAAACATGTCAAAGAAGATTATCAAGAAACATCAAGTATGGTCAAATTACTGGAAATGTAGTGAGAATTTTATGTCAGCTGTTGATGCTACATTCAAAAAGTGGACTATTAGGTGACCATTAAAAAGAACACAATTATGTTTTGTTATTCACAGTACAGGTAGTTATAGTCTATAAAGTTGCTGCACACACTGAATTAACAAAAAGAAACCATTGCTCCTGGAGAAAATACAGGACTAGGTTTTCTGTGGTAACAACATTTTTGTCAACCAATCAATACATAACCTTGTTTTATGTGAGTTCTGTTTAAAGCACCCTATTTAATACATATTTCTTAGAAATAATTAGTTGCATGGTCCTGGAATGATTTAAAACCAGGGGCTTTGGAGGCCATGTGTGTTATATAGATTTGTTTGCCAATGTTCTTGTAAAACAAGTCAACCTCATCAATGTTGAAAACCTGCTCTTACACATAACCCTTTTCCTGTTTAACACTTAGTCGGTATTTTTAAAATTCTTCTACAACCTCTTGATCTGCAGAACTTGCCTTTCTGCAAGCTTAACATTTTTCAAGCCATATTGCCTTTTGAAAAGTGTGAGCCAGCCAGCATTAGCCAAGAAGGATTTAACATTTTCATGACCCTGGGTAATGTGGCCGTAAATTTCTTTGGCTTTCAGTCCCACAACAACGCTATCCACTATGTTTTTTAAATCAGTCATCATCTCATGAATCCACAAAGTCAGCAGCTTTTTCATCTTTTCCATAGCCTCATCATTGTTATAGATGTTATGGTAGCATTCTGCAGAAGCTTCACATACAAATGGGCAAATTTCTTCTTCAATTTTCTTGGTTTATCCTCTTATTGATTCATTAAAATTGAACTTGCAGCCAAATGCATGATAACTCATGCCTGAATGGAGCTTATCTGTGTCTTTCCCGTAAGGCACATGGATGACTTCTTGAGCTCAGGATCACCGGACAATGCTTCCACACTATGCTTGGGGGCCACTTTAAATAGTGAACTCCAACAAAGGTACACAAACGGTTAAAAAAAAAAGTGACAATAAACACACCATGAGAGGGACATTTCTTACAGTATAGGAGCTGAGACAAAGCAGAGCATCACCTTGCTTGACCCCAGTTGGGGACATGTTCATCAGACGATTCAATCTTTCTTTTTCCAGACGGACTCTCACTCTGTCGCCAGGCTGGAGTGCAGTGGCGCGATCTCGGCTCACTGCAACTTCCACCTCCTGGGTTCGAATGATTCTCCTGCCTCAGCCTCCTGAGTAGATAGGACTACAGGCACGTGCCACCATGCACAGCTTATTTTTGTATTTTTAGTAGATATGGGGTTTCACCATTTTGACCAGGATGGTCTCGATCTCTTGACCTCGTGATCCACCTGCCTCTGCCTCCCAAAGTGTTGGGATTACAGGCGTGAGCTACCGCGTCTGGCCTCAAAATTTTCACTGCTCTGCACATGGCTCCAGATAACTAAAAAACTCTAGAAGTATTGATTTTGGAATTATAAATAAATTCTAGTGAGTAGGCAAATTCATAAACATAAAATCCATGAATCCACAAGGATCAACTATATATACAAAGAAAAAAGAATAAATAATGTAGTGTACTAATTTATTTGCTTTGATTCACTTATCAAACATTGTATAAGCATTTGATATGTGATGCTAAACATCCATGTTAGAAGTGTATATGACAATTGGTACCTTAGGAAGTAAAAATATGTACAATGGAAGAAAGTATGGTCGCAGTAGAGAAGTTAATATTTGCATACATGTGGTCAATGTTAATATCCTAGTATCTGTATGAGTTTCAATACATAATTTACATTTTGCATAATGGAAGATGAGTGCACAAAAGAGAAAATAAAATATGCACCTGTTTAGCAATAAAAAGTTTACCATCTTTTCCTTTTCATCCTTAGTGTGCACTTCTACTCTGGCCAACATCACCCTTATATGGTATTCATATTCACTTATAGTTCATATTCTTCATACCAACATATATAAATGAATACATATATTAATTAAATTAACTTTAAATAATCTATTTAAATTATTAAATAAATAAAATTAAGTTTAATTAAATGAAATAAACTTTACAGTGATATTAAATTAAAAGAATGATACAGATTAAGTAAATTTTGTTAATATGTGTTGCCTGCTTTCTTCTGATTTTAATAGTAAAGTACTCAGTCTACTTAAATTATGGAAAATAGAAAAGACGTAAGTAAAAAATATATGATTTTATATTTTTATTGTATTTTTAATTTTATTTTCTTACCTAGTATAATAATACTTTGACAAATGACCTACACTGACAAGGTCAGCTTACATGCAAATGTTATTTTATTATTTTTTTTTTACATTTCATGGTCCATCACTTAAAATTTGCATGTGCAATTTGGTCAACAGTGACCTGTATGGTGAAATCATACCAAGATGTGAGAGACTGAGCTCCTTGAAGGCAGGACCTATAGTGCATTCACGTTTATATCACTGGCTTTCTATACACATGCCTGGTATACAGTAGGCCCTCAGCAAATAGTTGCATGATTAAACAAATAGTAGCTGTAGAAAAAGAAAATATTTAAATTTCCTAAAATTTATTCAAAAATGTGTTTCTGATATTCATTGGTCGGTGGTAGAGTAGTGAAATGACATTCTAACCATGGTAGTGAATACAAACAAAGAAAGTATATTTTCACAATGAATTGAAGTAATCTCTGCCTCAAAAAATTATTCTGACTTCTAGCCACAAACTTTAGACCATTTGATCATAATTATTAAGGAAATAAAGTAATTTGGAAGGTTTTCTTGATAAAACTTAATGGTATTGCAAGGGTTTTTTGTGTAAAAGAGTGGTATGTTTCAAGTTTCTCCTTACAACATTCAATGTCTTCCTACATTAATTTCATGTGAACAATGTAGCAGAATAAAATAATTAGAATAACACAAGAAAAATGTTGTGTTAGTGAAGTGTTAGTATACACAATCTGTAGAGTTTGGTTAGGTTAAGAGTCATTGCAAGAATTCACTTATGAGGAGAGCAGAGGCAGTGCAGATTATTAAATCCAAGCATAATATCTTCCATATGCTTAATACCTACCCACTGTGAAATCTGTTATATAGCTGATTGCATTTTAATTGGGTTTCTACTTCCTAGGTCATCAAAACACACACACATACACACTATAAACTTCTATACTTCACATAAATTGAGTGTAGTAATTTTCTGTCATCATTAAGCTATATAAAATAGAATAACTTCTCAGATCTAGAGTTACAAAAGAAATGTAAAATTTTACTCATCAAAATGAGGAATGAAGGTAGTTCTTCTTAGTTGCATTACTTTGTAAAACAGAAAGTCATATTGATTCTTAATGTAATTAAAAGAGTGTACCCCTTTAATTGATGTTTGTACTTTTTTTCTAGCAGTTCCAATTTGATGCTCACTTTCAAAAACAGATAAAAAATACATTAGAGTAAATTATGGTATACATATAATAAAATATTATGCAACAATAACAAATATTGAATTATGTAAGTGACCACAGGATGAATCTCACAGAAATTATGTTTTGCGAAAAATTCAGGTACAAATGCAGATTTGCTATATATACTTGATGATTTTATTAATCGAGACAAAACAATGTGACAGTGATAAAGTCAGAAGAGTTACCACTGCTGGGGAGTTGGGGGCAGTCAGGTTTTGGTTAGGTATTAACAGGATGGGATATGAGGAATATTCTTAGGTGCTAGATATGTTTTATATCTTCTTCATGCTGTATTTCTAAGATTAATACACTTTATTGTATATTATCCTCAATGGAAAATCTTTTAAAAGTACTTACCACATAGTAAAAACTTAATAATGTTAGAAGGATTCATTTTATATGAAGTGAATACATGATGGAGAGGGAATACATTTAAACATTTCTAAATAAGAAAAAGAAGTGATTTCAATCTATTCAAAACTTTTTTAAAAAAGAAAAGTTAAGAATATTCTGTTTTGCCAGTCACAGTGACTCATGCCAGGCACAGCGTCTCAAAAATCACAGAATTTAGAGAAACAGAGGTAGGAGGATCACTTGAGCCCAGGAGTTTGAGACCAGCCTGGGAAAAATAACAAGACCAGTTTTCCACAAAAAAGAAAAAAATAAAACAAGACAAAATGAAGAATATGTTCTGTTTAATTTGTCTTCTACGAACATTTGCATATAAACTATGTTCTGTTTACAGAACGTAAAAAATATGTTCTGTTTAACCAAATTCTATGAACATTTGCATATAAAAAATTTTAGATAAATAATATTTTGCTTCCAAATAGTTCATGTTCTCTGATTTGATGTGATCAAGCTGTTCATATATATATAAAGAAAAGACTTGATATTGTATCACATTTGAGTGCATTAATTAGGCAAAATTACATTAACCCTTATAAAAGAGATTGTTGATACATTCTATGTTAAGCTGTGTTCAGGAATGCTGCACATGGTTGTGCTGGCTATGCACTGTACCAACATTAATTGTGCCACTCACATCATAATTCACATGACTGGTGCCTCTTACAGTTGTCCATTGCAGCCCTGAATATACACACATACACATATATTCACAGTATTTCACACCAAGATCCATGTAATTTCTATAATTATCCAAGTAGGTTTTTAATATTAATTTCTAATGTCTTTATGTATAAAGCCACTTCACATTTAAAAATTGTTTTATCTATTATATATGAAAAATTCTTAGGAGTTTCATAAGATCAGCTCTTACAAAGGTTTTTCGTGGTATCAAAATCAAAACATAAAACTACGTAGCGGTTTTCTACATATATTGCAATGGCATTGTGGATCTCATATGAATATAAACCAAACTCTACTAAAATTTAAGTATTTCCTTAACATAACACAAAGGTAATTACAGTTGTGTAATATAAACTTAGAACTAGATGATTATAGAGAACTAATGCTGTGTGTTAATATATGCCTTCAATGTTTAGGTGAATGCATTAGATACATGGAATCTCAATCAACAGGGTTTATTGAGAATACACAATTAAGAAATGCTTAGAAATTCCTAAGTGCACCATGTGCAACAAAATGTACTATGTTGTGTTGGAACACCAAAAATGATGGTTATCTATCAACTACTGAATAAAAGCTATTACAGTTCAAACGAGAATAAATGCAATGTGATTAATAGAAGTTTCGTTAAGGAGGCAGATATGGGCTGAAGTCTGAATAAAGAAGATATGAGAACCAGCAGACGAAAAAAAAACGAGGCAAATGACATTATCAAATGGACAGATATTGGGAGGGACAAAGTATTGTTGGAAAACAGCTTGGGTGTTTGTGTCAGGGAGCAATAAAAGCATGTATGGCCAGAAAATAAACATCAGGATAGAAGGTTCTTCATTCCCACATGAAGAAATCTAACTGTCCAATAGACCACACAGAGTTATTAATTTTGAAGTTAAATCACAATCAAATCATAATCAAAGCTGAAATTAAGCCAAAAAACATCTGTGGAGATAGCTGGAATAGCACTGATTGTTGGTGAGGATCAAGAATAATCAACATCTCGTTTTACATATCTTATTTGTTTTTTTCAAGTAATACTTTAGATATCCCACTAGCAGACATTGCATGAAAAAAAAAAGTCCACTGTAAAAATAGGAGCAAGAAAATTTCCCTAGGATGACTTCCAATGCAAAATGATCTTTCCTGTTCTTTATAAAATTTCATATCGTTATATAAACATTTTATCATGCTTTTTTAACTAAAAAGATAAGGTAGATATTTTCCTTTGGGGGTTTTATTCACCGTGTATTATCAGAAAGAGAAAGTTTTCACAGGAAAACAATATATTTTAAAAGTAAGTTCTCAAACCTTTTGCAGAATCACATGCAGTTTCTTATTGTCCTGTATATTTCTGAGCTCTATACAAAGTATGTTGTTTCATCTAAAATATTTTTTTCCTCTCGAGTTCATTACTAACAATGAAAATAGTAAATGTATATGATTTTATTACTGAGTCATGTGTTGGCTTGAAATTTTACTGAGGAAGTGAAGCAGTGGGCAGGAAGAAAGGATAGAAGCATTTAGGGCACAGGAGAGGAAGAAAGGAAGAATAACAGAAACTTAGATAGGTGAATTGGGAATTTATAGGAATGGAGGAAATCATATTCAGCAATAAACTCAGCAACATGGACCTAAGGGGGGGAAAAGGAGAATATTAAAAGTAAACATTCATAAAATAAAATTGAAAGCATGAAGTGACATGGAAAAAGTCAGCATTTTCTACATTGCTTGAAGTTCGTGTGCAGAGTATGTATTTTTGGAATGACATAAAATAGACTTTAAATATATGTAACTCAAAATATGACACTGCTTTAGATTGAAATGATTCATATTAAAATAGTTAAAAATATCTTGGTAAGTACTAACGGGGGAATAAAGATATTGACAATATTCTAAGTTTAGAGTCAAGGATACCAAGCCAACATTTTAAGAAGTACTGCCTTTCCACTGAAACCTATTCTTTTTCCAGTCTATACTTTGCCACCAACAGTATCAAGTTTAGCCTGCAAAATCCAATGTGGATTTAATTAGGATGGGAAAAAAAATCATTCTTAGATGCAACTGCACACCCTACTATGATATTTTCTGACACATGCTGTCCCCAGATATTATAAAACGAGGACTTCACATAGAGAACAAACTTTCTGTCCTGCACAAAGTAGAGCTGTGTTCACCCCTTTGTAGAGAGCAGATGCTCAAAATTACACAGAAGCTGCAATACTTCAATGACAGTCTTTCCTACCTTTTCAATATAAACATTAAAGGTTTGGTTAGTCCAGAATTGTTATCATGCATACAGTGTTACTGTGGACACAGACATTTTCTATATTTCTGCTCAAATATCTTAACACCAGATTTCTACCTCAAGATCAACTCCTAGTCCAAGATAGCTAGCTGCTAGAGCTCCAGCTATCACATCTGAGTTGCAGGCTGAAAGAAAGACATACAAATGGGGCAAAATATCAGTTTTATTTTAAGGATTCCTTTCTCTCCCTCTAGCTTTCCATCTCTATCTCTATGTCAGTCTTTCTATACACACACACACACACACACATGAACACACACTCCTTCACATACATGGATACACAAAAAAATATATTGTATGTGTGGGTATGTGTTTGTAATGTTTATATTTATGTAAAGAACTTCCATAGATGGGTTCCTTTTTTGGGGGGGTTTTGCATGTGCATACAGACACTTACACATGTGTACACGAACAAAATTTTCTGTAAGAGGCATATAAAAAATAAAAGTGTATATGGGATTATATACACTTTTCCCTTCCAAATTGCACCAATTTATTTTTGGAAAACAATATATGACTGTTACCAAATATTTTAATGTTTACCAATATGATAAGTAAAAATATGATATCTCATTTTAGTTAATATTTGAATTTTGCTAATTACCATGAAGCTGAGTTTCCTTTCATGTGCTAATTGCCCATTTGCATTAATGTTCTTTGCTATTAAAGTCTTTTGCCTACTTTTCCATTAAATTGGTTGTCTGGTGTTCTTTTTATTATTATCATACTTTAAGTTCTAGGCTACATGTGCACAATGTGCAGGTTTGTTACATATGTATACTTGTGCCATGTTGGTGTGCTGCACCCATCAACTCGTCAGCACCAATCAACTCATTATTTACATCAAGTATAACTCCCAATGCAATCCCTCCCCTCTACCCCCTCCCCATAATAGGCCCCGGTGTGTGATGTTCCCCTTCCAGAATCCAAGTGATCTCATTGTTCAATTCCCACCTATGAGTGAGAACATGCAGTGTTTGGTATTCTGTTCTTGCGATAGTTTGCTGAGAATGATGGTTTCCAGCTGCATCCATGTCCCTACACAGGACACAAACTCATCCTTTTTTATGGCTGTATAGTATTCCATGGTGTATATGTGCCACATTTTCTTAATCCAGTTTGTCACTGATGGACATTTGGGTTGATACCAAGTCTTAGCTATTGTGAATAGTGCCACAATAAACATACGTGTGCATGTGTCTTTATACCAGCATGATTTATAATCCTTTGGGTATATACCCAGCAATGGGATGACTAGGTCATATGGTATTTCTAGTTCTAGATCCTTGAGGAATCACCATACTGTTTTCCACAATGGTTGAACCAGTTTGCAATCCCACCAACAATGTAAAAGTGTTCCTACTTCTCCACATCCTCTCCAGCACCTGTTGTTTCCTGACTTTTTAATGATCGCCATTCTAACTGGTGTGAGATGGTATCTCATTGTGGTTTTGATTTGCATTTCTCTGATGGCCAATGATGATGAGCATTTTTTTCATGTATCTATTGGCTGTATGCATGTCTTCATATGAGAAATGTCTGTTCATATCCTTTGCCCACTTTTTGATGGGGTTGTTTTTTTCTTGTAAATTTGTTTGAGTTCTTTGTAGGTTCTGGATATTAGCCCTTTGTCAGATGAGTAGATTGCAAAAATATTCTCTCATTCTGTAGTTGCCTGTTCACTCTGATGGTAGTTTCTTTTGCTGTGCAGAAGCTCTTTAACTTAATTAGATCCCATTTGTCAATTTTGGCTTTTGTTGCCATTGCTTTTGGTATTTTAGACATGAAGCCCTCGCCCATGCCTATGTCTTGAATGGTATTCCCTAGATTTTCTTCTAGGGTTTTTATGGTTTTAGGTGTAACATTTAAGTCTCTAATCCATCTTGAATTAATTTTCGTATAAGGAGTAAGGAAAGGATGTAGTTTCAGCTTTCTACTTATGGCTAGCTAATTTTCCCAGCACCATTTATTAAATAGGAAATCCTTTCCCCATTTCTTGTTTTTCTCATGTTTGTCAAAGATCAGATGGCTGTGGATGTGGTATTATTTCTGAGGGCTCTGTTCTCAGAACATTGGTCTATATCTCTGTTTGGGTACCAGTACCATGCTGTTTTGGGTACTGTAGCCTTGTAGTATAGTTTGAAGTCAGGTAGCGTGATGCCTCCAGCTTTGTTCTTTTGACTTACAATTGTCTTGGCAATTCAGGCTCTTTTTTGGTTCCCTATGAACTTTAAAGCAATTTTTTCCAATTCTATGAAGAAAGTCATTGGTAGCTTGATGAGAATGGCATTGAATCTATATATTACCTTGGGCAGTATGGCCATTTTCACAATATTGATTCTTCCTATCCATGAGCATGGTACATTCTTCCATTTGTTTGTGTTCTCTTTTATTTCACTGAGCAGTGGTTCGTAGTTCTCCTTGAAGAGGTCCGTTACATCCCTTGTAAGTTGGATTCCTAGGTATTTTATTCTCTTTGAAGCAATTGTGAATGGAAGTTCATTCCTGATTTGGCTCTCTGTTTGTCTGTAACTGGTGTATAATAATGCTTGTGATTTTGGCACATTGATTTTGTATACTGAGACTTTGCTGAAGTTGTGTATCAGCTTAAGGAGATTTGGGGTTGAGATGATGGGGTTTTCTAAATATACAATCATGTTATCTTCAAACAGGGACAATTTGACTTCTTCTTTTCCTAACTGAATACCCTTGATTTCTTTCTCTTGCCTGATTGCCCTAGCCAGAACTTCCAACACTATGTTGAATAGGAGTGGTGAGTGAGGGCATCCCTGTCTTGTACCAGTTTTCAAAGGGAATGCTTCCAGTTTTTGCCCATTCAGTATGATATTGGCTATGGGTTTGTCATAAATAGCACTTATTATTTTGAGATATGGTCCATCAATACCGAATTTATTGAGAGTTTTTAGCATGAAGGGCTGTTGAATTTTGTCAAAGGCCTTTTCTGCATCTCTTCAGATAATCTTGTGGTTTTTGTCTTTGGTTCTGTTTATATGCTGGATTACGTTTATTGATTTGCAATTGTTGAACCGGCCTTGCATCCCAGGGATGAAGGCCGCTTAATCATGGTGGATAAACTTTTTGATTTGCTGCTGGATTCGGTTTGCCAGCATTGTATTGAGGATTTTTGCATCGATGTTCATCAGGGATATTAGTCTAAAATTCTCTTTTTTTGTTATGTCTCTGCCAGGCTTTGGTATCAGGATGATGTTGGCCTCATAAAATGAGTTAGGGAGGATTCCCTCTTTTTCTATTGATTGGAATAGTTTCAGAAGGAATGGTACTAACTCCTCCTTTTACCTCTGGTAGAATTCAGCTGTGAATCTGGTCCTGGACTTTTTTTGGTTGGTAGGCTATTAATTATTGCCTCAATTTCACAGCCTGCTATTGGTCTATTCAGGGATTCAACTTCTTCCTGGTTTAGTCTTGGGAGAGTGTAAGTGTCCAGGAAATTATCCATTTCTTCTAGGTTTTCTAGTTTATTTGTATAGAGGTGTTTGCAGTATTCTCTGATGGTAGTTTGTATTTCTGTGGGGTCGGTGGTGATATCCCCTTTATCATTTTTTATTGTGTCTATTTGATTATTCTCTCTTTTATTCTTTATTAGTCTTGCCAGTGGTCTGTCAATTTTGTTGATCATTTCAAAAAAGCAGCTCCTGAATTCATTGATTTTTTGGAGGTTTTTTTGTGTCTCTATCTCCTTCAGTTCTGCTCTGATCTTAGTTATTTCGTGTCTTCTTCTAGCTTTTGAATGTGTTTGCTCTTGCTTCTCTAGTTCTTTTAATTGTGATGTTAGAGTGTCAATTTTAGATCTTTCTAGGTTTCTCTTGTGGGCATTTACTGCTACAAATTTCCCTCTACACACTGCTTTAAATGTGTCCCAGAGATTCTGGTATGTTGTATCTTTGTTCTCATTGGTTTCAAAGAACATCTTTATTTCTGCCTTCATTTTGTTATGTACCCAGTAATCATTCAGTAGCAGGTTGTTCAGTTTCCATGTAGTTGAGCGGTTTTGATTGATTTTCTTAGTCTTGAGTTCTAGTTTGATTGCACTGTGGTCTGAGAGACAGTTTGTTATAATTTCTGTTCTTGTACATTTGCTGAGGACTGCCTTACTTCCAATTATGTGGTCAATTTTGGAATAAGTGCGATATGGTGCTGAGAAGAATGTATATTCTGTTGATTTGGGGTGGAGAGTTCTGTAGATGTCTATTAGGTCCACTTGGTGCAGAGATGAGTTCAATTCCTGGATATCCTTGTTAAATTTCTGTTTCATTGATCTGTCTAATGTTGACAGTAGGGTGTTGAAGTCTCCCATTATTATTGTATGGGAGTCTAAGTCTCTTTGTAAGTCTCTAAGGACTTGTTTTATGAATCTGGGTGTTCCTGTATTTGGCCCATTTATATTTAGGATGGTTAGCTCTTCCTGTTGAATTGATCCCTTTACCATTATGTAATGGCCTTCTTTGTCTCTTTTGATCTTTGATGGTTTAAAGTCTGTTTTATCAGAAACTAGGATTGCAACCACTGCTTTTTTTTTGTTCTCCATTCGCTTTGTAGATCTTCCTCCATCCCTTTATTTTGAGCCTATGTGTGTCTCTGCATGTGAGATGGGTCTCCTGAATACAGCAAACTGATGGGTCTTGACTCTTTATCCAATTTGCCAGTCTATGTCTTTTAATTGGACCATTTAGTCCATTTATATTTAAGGTTAATATTGTTATGTGTAAACTTGATCCTGTCATTGTGATATTAGCTGGTTATTTTGCTCATTAGTTGATGCACTTTCTTCCTAGCCTCAATCGTCTTTACATTTTGGCATATTTTTGCAATGGCTAGTACTGGTTGTTCCTTTCCATGTTTAGTGCTTCCTTCAGGATCTCTTGTAGGGCAGGCCTGGTGGTGACAAAATCTTTCAGCATTTGGTTGTCTGTAAAGGATTTTATTTCTCCTTCACTGATGAAACTTAGTTTGGCAGGATATGAAATTCTGGGTTGAAAATTCTTTTCTTTAAGAATGTTGAATATTGGCCCCCACTCTCTTCTGGCTTGGAGAGTTTCTGCTGAGAGATCTGCTGTTAGTCTGATGGGCTTCCCTTTGTGGGTAACCTGACCTTTCTCTCTGGCTGCCCTTACCATTTTTTCCTTTGTTTCAACTTTGGTGAATCTGACAATTATGTGTCTTGCAGTTGCCCTTCTCAAGGAGTATCTTTGTGGCATTCTTTGTATTTCCTGAATTTGAATGTTGGCCTGCCTTACTAGGTTTGGGAAGTTCTCCTGGATGATATCCTGAAGAGTGTTTTCCAACTTGGTTCCATTTTCCCCCTCACTTTCTTTTTTTTTTTTTTTTTTTTTTTTTGAGACGGAGTCTCGCTGTGTCACCCAGGCTGGAGTGCAGTGGCGCGATCTCGGCTCACTGCAAGCTCCGCCTCCCGGGTTTACGCCATTCTCCCGCCTCAGCCTCCGAGTAGCTGGGACTACAGGCGCCCGCCACCACGCCCGGCTAGTTTTTTGTATTTTTAGTAGAGACGGGGTTTCACCATGTTAGCCAGGATGGTCTCGATCTCCTGACCTCGTGATCCACCCGCCTCGGCCTCCCAAAGTGCTGGGATTACAGGGTTGAGCCACCGCGCCCGGCCTCCTCACTTTCATGCACATCAATCAAATGTAGATTTGGTCTTTCCACATAATTCCATATTTCTTGGAGGCTTTATTCATTTATTTTTCCTTTTCTTTCTCTAGACTTCTCTTCTCACTTCATTTCATTCATTTGATCTGCAATCATTGATACTCTTTCTTCCAGTTGATTGAGTCGGTTACTGAAGCTTGTGCATTTGTCACGTATCTCTCTTGTCCTGGTTTTTATCTCTGTCAGTTCGTTTATGGCCTTCTCTGCATTGATTATTCTAGTTATCCGTTCTTCCACTCTTTTCAAGATTTTTAGTTTCTTTGCGCTGGGTACGTATTTCCTCCTTTAGCTCTGAGAAGTTTGATCAACTGAAGCCTTCTCCTCTCAACTCGCTAAAGTCATTCTCCATCCAGCTTTGATCCATTGCTGGCAATGAGCTGCATTAACTCGCTAAAGTCATTCTCCATCCAGCTTTGATCCATTGCTGGCAATGAGCTGCATTCCTTTGGAGAGGGAGATGCGCTCTTATCTTTTGAGTTTCCAGTTTTTTTGCCCTGCTTTTTCCCCATCTTTGTGGTTTTATCTGCCTTTGGTCTTTGATGCTGGTGACGTACTGATAGGGTTTTGGTGTGGGTGTCCCTTTCTGTTTGTTAGTTTTCCTTCAGGATCCTCAGTTGTAGGTCTATTGGAGGTTGCTTGAGGTCCACTCCAGACCCTGTTTGCCTGGGTGTCAGCAGCAGAGGCTGCAGAAGATAGAATATTGCTGAACAGCAAGTGTTGCTATGTGATTTTTGCTCTGGAAGCTTCATCTCAGGGGTGTACCCCGCCATGTGAGGTGTGAGGTGTCAGTCTGCACCTAGTAGGGGATGTCTCCCACTTAGGCTACTCAGGGGTCAGGGACCCACTTGAGCAGGCAGTCTGTCTGTTCTCAGATCTCAACCTCCAGGCTGGGAGATCCACTGCTCTCTTCAAAGCTGTCAGACATCTGTCAGACTCCACCTAGAGGTGGAGTCTAGAGGTGGAGTTACAGAGACAGGCAGGCCTCCTTGAGCTGTGGTGGGCTCCACTCAGTTTGAGCTTCCTGGAGGCTTTGTTTACCTACTTAAGCCTCAGCAATGGTGGGTGCCCTTCCCCCAGCCTTGCTGCCGCCTTGCAGTTAGATCTCAGACTGCTGTGCTAGCAATGAAGGAGGCTCCGTGGGCGTGGGACTCTCTGGGCCAGGTGAAGGATATAATCTCCTGGTGTGTCGTTAGCTAAGATCTTTGGTAAAGTGCAGTATTAGGGTGGGAGTTACCCGATTTTCCAAGTGTTGTGGGTCTCAGTTTCCCTTGGCTGTGAAAAGGGATTCCCTTCCCCCTTGTGCTTCCCAGGTGAGGTGATGCCTCACCCTGCTTCAGGCCTCCCTGGTAGGGCTGCACCAGCTGACCAGCACCGATTGTCCGGCACTCCCCAGTGAGATGAACCCAGTACCTAAGTTGAAAATGCAGAAATCACCTGTCTTCTGTGTCTCTTGCGCTGGGAGCTGGAGGCCAGAGCTGTTCCTATTCGGCCATCTTGCTCCCGACCAGTTGTCTGTTTTTCTAAATGACCTCTCTAAGCTTGTTATGTTATACAGATACAAATCCCATGTAATATGTTTTCACCGTTTTCTAGTTTGAACAGTTGGAAACAGCTCCAACATTGCCATGTTGATTTTCTAAAACTGGAAGAAAACCATGACCTACATTAAATGAAATTGAGATACCAAAGGTTTCTTGGTGTAAAGTAAACAAAATAATTCAAAACTTGGTAAGACTGGAATGTTGGAATGCTTATATCAAAGGTTTTATTTTAAATGCATGTTAAAATTATGTTTTATGCAGCTTATATACTTCAGATACATGGTCTTTCATTTTTGGTATTTGTGAACAGACAAATTTTTGGTCTGCAGACTTTAGTACTGATCACCATCAAAATATATACCTACTAATGTGATTAAATATATGACTGTATTCAATCTACCTACCAAATAGATTCAATACTAAAATGATTCCTAAATGAGCCGTATAAGAGTAGTAAGACCAAATGACAACCACAGTTTTAATATTTTTAAAACAAAAATCTCAAGTTATTACTTTCCACTTAAGATATCTCTGCTTAACCTTGGAATACCTTCATGCTACATTCCCCTCCTTGCTCATTGTCAATTGACATTCTTTCCCTTTCTGGAATGTGACACCTTTTTCATATCACAGAGTATTTGCATGTATTATTCTCTGTCTGAAATTTTCTTTTCCTCACCCTCCTTTACCTAGTTACCTCTTAATTTATCCTCAGATTGTAAGTATTATTTGCTCAATGAAGTTTTTCTTACCACCAATCTAGTTACATATCCTTTCGTATTCATTGTCATAGAACTATCCTTTGCAGTATTTAGGCCTTTCATAGTTATATATTTATAATAATTATTATTTATGATACTTAAAAATTACATATTCTTATTAGTAGTCATGTCAGTATTAGTCAGAATTCCTCAGAGAAAAAGAACCAATAGAATGTGTGTGTGTGTGTGTGTGTGTGTGTGCGCGTTTGCTAGATCTTTTTGATGTGTCTATCAAAAGAGAAAAGTTTTAAAAAAATCATACATTTGCTAATACGAACAGTGCTGTGCTAAACATCCAATGGTGGGAGAGGGGAAAATGATGAAAAATTACTTAGTGGGTACCATGTACACTAAGGCCCAGACTTTACCACTGCTCAATACATCCATGTCACAAAACTGCACTTGTACCACTTAAATTTATGCAACTGTCTTAAAAAACAGCTTGTAAGTTAATAGATATGTTTATGCAGAATGCTGAGTAAATTATTCATTTATTTGAACTTAAGCCAGTCTTTTGAAATCATTAGCAAATGCCATTTTACTTCATTATTGTCCTTGTTTTATTATTGTCATGTATTTTAATATTAATGTGGTTCTTATAATTGTATTTTTATATTGTTAGAAGAAAAAAAATCCTGAACGATACGACCGATTTCCATTCTACTAGTGATTTTGATGAGAGGTGAGAGGAGAACTCCATTTCCCTTAAGGAGGGCATATTACTGGGGAGGTATAATTTGAAAAGGTTCTCAAAGTGATTCTGTTGTATTCACCTCTGTAACTCTATGAACAGGACATCCCACTTGAGAATCATTACTTAACACCAAGGAGATTTCTCTTCTGTTCAAAGTGAGTGATGCTTATGTGTTGGATTAATTTGAGTAATTCAGTTGTGTCACTTATTGCCAACTGTACCTCATTTAATGTATTTACTTTTATTTCAAGGACCCTTCCATGTGCTCCTGCAGCCTTAGACATGTGCCATTCATCACTTTAGGGAAAGATTATTGGAGCCAAACCAGAGGACAAAGCGGTGAAAATCTTAGTTTGAAAATTATTAAAGGTGAGGCAAAAGTGCAAAAAAAATGTGGTAGGATGCTTAATGCTGTTCATTTCCTCACATGGTCATGAAATAGGTAAAGTTTTTATGTGCTGGATGTATGGTAGACAAATTATTAGTCATATTAGTATTAGTCAGGTATTAGACAGATGGGCCTTATTGAAAAGTGTGAGAATCAGTAGAATCAGTAGAAAGATCCTGTCAAGCTCTATTTGAGCAAGCTCAGCCTACTCTAGTACCCAGAGATCCAGGTGCACCCAGGTGCAATGAGTTGGCACTGAACATCCTCTGTGCACACACTCCTAATGCTACACTAGATGCCATTCATGTGGCTCTCTGGGGAGAGGTACACTTCACCCAAAGACCATCAAGCAGGAATGATGTGCTTCTGTGCCCTGACATTTGTCTCACCATCCAGCTAATTCTCTTACTCTGGATAACCCTCCTTTAGATATCCCAAGAAGATATTCCCAAATGAAATGTAGAGTCTCAGACAATGCAGTATCTAGAAGGGTGTTTGTGGCATTGAAACATTTCCTGTAACTGGTTAATCCAGAAGAAAATGGGATGTCCCATTGTAGTTGGAATAGGGTAATACTCATCACACTCTTACCTATTACTTTCCAATGTTCAACAGTGACCAATGACAAGAAATCTTTGATGCCAATGTCATTTTATAAAGATTTTATTCTACAGCTTCAGTAGTACGGTGATATTTTATCTATGGTACCAGTGGCATTTCCTTGATATGTTGGGGATGATGGTGAGAAGAAGAGTCGTGCTTGGAAAATCTGCAGAACAAAACTGCCAAGTAAAAATGAGAAGAAAGAAAAAAGGAGCCTCAATTGAAAGAGGCCTTCACCAGGGAAGAGCCAAATGAAGTGTTTAAGCTCCACCCTAGGTGTGGCTACATGTGGGTGATTCGAAGGAAAATTCATTGATAATCACTCAGATTGACCTTAGCTACTTCCTCATAGACTCATGTGTTTTCCTTTCCATTGAATTAGGAGAATGGGTTACAGAATCAAACAATTTTATTAAGATATCTGCAATGCCTTAGGAGCACAAAGTTCAAGTGTTGAGGTGTTGGTGGAGATGTGTTAAAGCAATTTTGAAACGCAGGATTATATGACAATTGCCATACCAGCTAAGAGATAGAATATCCGATATTAGCACGCTGAATAGGGGGTGTTAATCTGCTGCCATTGCAGGGTTAATAGCCATAATTTATTTGCAATGCCTACACACCATCATTGCCATCTTCAATTTTTCAACAATAGACATCAGGGAGCATGAAAGAGATAGAGGAATGGCTAACACTACATGTAACCACGCGTATAACAGTATCAGGGAATTCAGATATGTGTGTAATGTTAGAGTGTTGGGAGGTCTCACAGAATTGAATGGAGTCAAACCCGAGGAAATATTCCAACTCTGTGGTTTCCAATTCCACTGAAACTCTGTGCCTCTATGGATTATAAAAGGTCATTGCAAATAGCTGCTATTAATTTACTATGTTTAATAGAATATAAATCAAGGCATAGTTATTTTGTCATATAGAAATGAGACAAATGTATTTTTCCTTTTCATTGAATTTTTTTAGATTGAAAAAGTATACTTACACAAACATGTTGTGTATCATAGGTCTTCATAAGGCAAAATATTTTTACAAACATGTTACAGGTGATGATTGTTTGGAAGGCAGATTGCTCTCAATTGTGTCCCATAAAAATTAATTAAAGTATATAATCTCATACTACTATTTTTATATGTTTAAGGCAGCCCAAAACTTTCCATGTGAAAGAAGGAGCTCTAAAAACCATCTCCACCCCTTCACACATGATTTCCTTGTTCATTGTTAACCATATACTATAGGGCATAACATGATTGTGAAATATTTTTAAAAACTTTTAGTTAATAAAATTTGCCAGAAAAATTTTGATCCCCAAGGATAGAATACATTGATAATGAGAAGAACTTATTAGCATCACCAGGCACCCATATACTCCCCTACCATGTGTAACCATATAAACCATATGAACTAATATCTACTGCAGCCATGAGCTCAAAACTCTTTTAATATGGCATATGCCAGGCAGAATACTTGGAAGCTTCTAATTTCAGAAGAACCAAAGATATGCTGGGAGAACCTATGCTTTCTGATCCTTTGAAAATTTTTTCTTCCTTGTGTTGGTAGATAAACAAATCTATGAAGTATAGGAGGTTATGACATTATTTTTAATAGATACAATGAATGTATCTGTGAATATACTATTTAACAGTGAGCTTTGTGGTAAAACATTGAATTGAACACTGAATCTTAATTTCTTAGCTCAACATAAACTGCAAACATGGAAACTTTTTAAGCTTGGTGCCTGTGTCTGGATGTGTCTTGAGATAATTATACCAGTCTCAAAATCCTTGAGAGAATTCAGTGAAGTAATGTCTAGAAAGAGATTAACACAATGTCTGACATAGTAAATGCTCAATAAATTGTCAGTAGTGTTATCATCATAAATTATTAATAATAAATTATAATTTGAGAATAGATTTACATTAACACTTAAAGACAATAACCTTTTTGAGAACAGACTGTGTTTCATAAGCTTGTTTCAATAAAAAACATTCTCAATGTGACTCACCCTTTTTTTAACTCTATGTTTTTCTTTCTCATTCCACTATTACAGTTGGGGTTTCTCTGTAGCTTTATCATAATTCATTTAGCTTTTTCATCAATTTAATTATCTCAGTAGATAAGCCAACTAGCCCCTTTAAGAGTTTACTCACTTTTTTTTTTCATATAAAAATATGTTTCTCAACTATGGTTTACTTTCTTAGCTGGTCTAATTTAGTGCATATTTTATAATGCTTAACTCTCCATGATGTTTACATTTTTAAATGTGCAATATGGAGATTACATGCATGTTGATACACAAATTTAAATTCATAGTTTAAAGATTTTTATAAGCCTCAAATTTATGATTCTCATTTGTTTTCAGATTAATCCAACTATTGCTATGTAAAGATTAACCTATTTACTTTATGAAGAAGTATATGAAGTTCACGCATCCCATAGTTCTTCCATATAAATGATCACACAAGAAGTCACCCAGCACATGATAAGCAGAATTGCATTGAGAATTAATGTATCCTTAGCTTGCTCTATTCTTACTCATGTTTAATCCTGATAAAAGAGCCCTGGAACCAACCAAAACAAATTTAAACCTCACTTGGTAAGTTGAGTTTGCTTTGGGCTTGTTCCATTCAATCCTAATAAGGATTTAACCTTAATAAAATCTTGAAGTGTACCTGTACAGGTCTAGCAAATTGTCAGCTAAAGAGGTGTTCCCAATTTCTCTTTCAGTGTATTCTGATTCTCAGTGCTGCTTTTCCTTCTTCTCTAGATGCCTCTTTAACTCTATGTTACTCTCGGCTACACAATTCTTGTATCAAATTAATTAATTGCATTTAACTTAGATCAATTGTATTGCCAAAGATAAAAGCTAAAATCTCCCAGTCATTATATTTCCTGGCCACAGGAGTTGCCATGTTCTCTACTAAATTTATTATTCATACACAGCAGGAATAAGTGAAACCATGAAGAGCAAAGTAGTGATGAATAGAAATGTGAAAGATCAGAGAAGATTGCAATAATCCAGAATCACCTTCACAATAACTTTTACAAGTTTTTAAGAGTAATCAGAAATTTTTTAAGATAATTTGTTAAAATCTGGAGAACTGTATGATGTAAAGCATGAAACAATCTATGCAATTTTTTTAATCACTTAAGAGGAGGATTCTGGAGTAGAATACAGAATGTGACAAAATTATCTAAATGTATTACAAATGTACAAAACGACCTCACTCTTAGGGGTGCAGAAAAGGGGTGTAGATCTAAATAACTAGAAATGAGTGGAGTCTGTAAGAATAAAGTCCAAAGAAGCCACATGTAATCTACATAAGCATATATGCTTGGTGAGAGAGTGGTGTCTCATGGAGGACACAGATCAACAATTCTAAAACTGCTACACATGTACACTGGAATTGAACAATTAAGAAAATGGATGGCAAATATTGGGAGTCCGATAACTCACTGTTGAAATGGGAAGTTAGATTTAGGCAAAGGGAGTAAGCTTAAATAATTCGCATGGTATTGGATTAGAGGTATAGACATCAGTATGAACTTACCTTCAGTTTAATGTAAATGTAGATGGTTATATATGGAAATATATATGTGTTTATACATGGCTGAGTATGCACACACACATACATACACACACAGACACACACACACACACACACACACATATATTTCCTTGCTTTGTCAGCTGAGAAAGCCCAAAACAAGGAGTTGCAGCAGCAAAGAGCACGCCTTGCATCTTGCTCTTGACTGTTAATGCCATTATCTAATCAAAAGAACCAGGACTCCTTAGAGAAATGGCTGACTCTTGGATTAGGACAGAAAATATATATTATGAGCCTGGAGTATCTTGTAGTAGAAGAAAGTAAGAAAATTTTCAGAATGAACAAACAAATTTTTAAAAACAACCTTCAATGATAGAGGTATGTCAAAGGGATACAAGATTCAAACTTTCAAGCTTCCAAATGGCCAAAGCTAGGACAGTTTGAGTAACAAAATGTAAAGTATTATTGGATTATATCCCAAAAGATGAAATAAATATCCAGATTCCATACTAATATAAATGGTTGAATAAATAAATACATGAAGGATAAGAGATCTCCCATGCCAAAGAATTCCAATTAATTTATGTCATTACTGTACCCTCAAGGAAGTGGAATATAACTACCCATTCCTTAAGTGTGGGCTTCATATGTGGACTTATTTACAAAGAGCACAGTATGGAAAGGGTTATACAAGGGTAACTCTAGAATGGAGATGCTGGAAAACACTATCTCAACCAGGATATCAGATTTAGGACCAATAGTGATGAACCATGTTAACTGTATGTACACTTGACATGATCTAATGAAAAGCATCTTAAACAGTTTGTTACTTTGTGTTCTTCTTTCCCACAAATTACAAGTTCAGTCTAGTCATGAGAAAATCAATGGACAAATCCCAGCTGAGAGACATTCTATAAAATACCTAGTCAATATTCCTCAAAACTGCCAAGTTAATCAAAACCAAGAAGACAGGATGACTAAATGTAATGTAGCAATGTGGACAGGATGTTAAAACAAAAAAGGGACATTAGGTAGAAAATAAGGAAGTCTAAAGAAACTATGGACATTACTCAACAATAATGTACCAATATTTGCTCTTTGTGACAAAAGTACCATACTTAATATGGCAACAATGGGAAAACTGTGTGGTACGAGGAAAATTGCTCTACTATTTTTGCAATATTGCTAAAATAAAAACTATTTGAGAAATCTACATTGACATTGTGCTGAGCTGACAGGCAGGTTACAAATAAATCTCCACACTGAGTGGAACAATAAATTGATTTTCTCTGTGTAGAAAAAAAATACTTGGCTTTCTAAAAGCAAGACATGTATAATATGTATTTAGAGATTGTTTTAGGGGCATTGTAACATACATTTAGAAATTACTGTATGCTTTTGACAGAGAAACAGTAATTTATTTTCAAGTTAAATAAAAATAGAAATGTGACTTCAAGTTTTAAAATGTTTTAACATTTACTGAGTGATTTAATATAAGGTTTCTCATTTCTTACAAATGGGTAAGAAAATATGCTGCTATTTACAACTTTATAATGAAAAACTAAGGCTCAGAAGTTAAACAACATGTTTAGTGCCATAAAAGAGTTAGCACATGGTAAAGTCAAACACAAAAATTATCTCTTCCAGTTCAGTAATGTATTTCTCAACTTTCCTTTGAAAAAAACATCTAATGAGGTTCTTCAGTCTTTTGAAAGTAAGGGCATGTTGGAGTGCTGGAATTTACTTCAGTTGCCTTTAAAGAGTACAGTGTTAAATAATGTTCAATGACAAGGAAACTTAAATATAATTGTACGCTTTCTACTTTCCATTAGTGTCAGAGGCTAATTTTTATTTTAATGCAACAGGAAGCAACTTTTCCAAGTCAGGAAAAAGTTCCACAAATTTTTCACATCAAGACTATGGATCAGTAGATATTTGGATCTCCATGGCAGGAACTAAACCGATCTGTCTACAAGAATAATATCCAATGACAAAAAGTCCAAATGCCCTAATCTTCTCCATGCTCTCAATATAAAGATTTCAGATTCTCAGATAACATCCCTACTTCTCTTTACTTCTGATACTGATCTAATAACTACTGGTATTTTGCCTTCCATTTCAGCCTAATAGAAGTAAATGCAGTTCTCTGGGTATTCACAGAGGATTGTTTCTAGCCCTCCCCCATACCAAAATCCAGAGATGTTCAAGTCTATTACATAAAATGGTGTAGTATTTGCATATAACCTACCTGCATCCCCTCATTTACTTTAAATCACCTCTAGAGTTCTTAAAATACCTAATACAATGTAAATACTATGTAAATGGTTGTTGCATTAATACTATGTTATTTAGGGAATGATGGCAAGAAAAAAAGGCCTGTACATATTCAGTACAGACACAACCATTCATTTCTCTTGTCTGAATATCTTCAATCTGTAGTTTCTTTAATCCACAGATATGGAACTCACGGTACAGAGGGCTCATTCTATTTTGCTTCAATTAAAACAGAATTTCACATTCATTTGAAAGTGGAGTCATTCTTGTTCTTTTTCTTCCTTTTTACTCTTTTTACTGGTAAACTAACTCCTGCATCCTCTCCCTATTAACCAGGAGAGACTGTCCATAGACTCCAGATGCACAGTTTGGCCCACAATTTATGCCTGACTATTGTAAACTCCTTCCCCATAGGTACAGTAATTATTTCATGAGTGGACATGTAATAAAAGTTGATGAGATTAAATTCCATCCTGAAATTTGTAGGTTTTAAATGGCAAACAGAGCTTTTCACTCACTATTATTTTTTTCACAGTTTTACTGAGTGATAATTTATAGGTCGTAAATTATGTCTGGAAGTATACAATTCCACAATTTTTAGTAAATCTATTCACCTTATGCAGCTATCACTCAAAATTCACTGTTAGAACATTTCTACTAACCCAAATAGTAGCCTCATACCTGTGTGCAGTTAATTCCTCCCCTAACAACATCCTTAGAGAGCCACTTGTCCTCTGTCTTTCTATAAATTTTTCTTTTCTAGACATCTTATGTAATTAGAATCAAGCAACTTTAGGCCGTTTGCATCTGACTTATTTCATTAAGAAAAATGTTGCGGGTTTTTTGCTTGTTTTTTCAATGAAAGCATGTTGTGCTTTGTATCAATAAAAGGAAAAAGTGTGTCTTTCCTATTATTGATTAGTTATTCTATTGTGTGGCTAAGGCACCTTAGTTTATGCATGTAACCATTGATAGACATTTGGATTAGATCCTCCAGTCTTCAGCTACTATGAATAATGCTGCTATGATCATTTACTGACAAAGCTTTTGTGGACAGAAATTTTCAATTCTGGTAATTAGATTTCTAGGAGTGGCATTACTGGATCATATGGAAAGCTTATGCTTAACTTTTTAAGAACTGATGAATTATATTCTAAAGTGACTGCACCATTTTATATTACCCTCAGCAATATACAAAGATTCCAGTTTCTCCAAACCTCTGCTAACACTTGGTGTTGCTTATGGTTTTTAATATAGGCATTCTCATGTTAAGTGGTACTTCATTGTGGTGTTAAGATTTCTCTAATAACTAAGGATTTTAAGCAATTTTACCTGTGCTTATTAACTACTTATATATGCTCTTTAGTAAAATCTGTCTTTAAATAGCATGTCTACTTAAGAAAATTGTTATTTATCTCATTACTGTGTTTAAAGAATTTTTCAGTTACTATATACAAATTCATTATGATATAAAATTTGTAAACATTTTTCCTATTCTATTGATTGTTCTTTCTTTTCTAAAGATCTTTTGAAATACAAAAGTTTTTAATTATGAAAAAATCAATTTTTTTCTTTGTATTATGAATTAATTTTGTTACCATAACTAAGAGCCCTTGACTGGCCCAGTTTCATAAATATTTTCTCCTGTGTTTTATTGTAAATTCTTACTTTTTCTCATACATTTAGGTTAGAGTATTTGTTAATGTTTGTATTATATGGGGTAAGGGTCTACATTCCTTTTTATACCCAATTTTCTCAGAATCATTTGTTGAATTTAAAATTTTCCCCATTGGCTTATCTTGAAGAGTTTATTGAAAATCAATAAATTATAAAGGTAAGCATTTATTTTGGAACTCTTGAATCTGTTTTATTACTTTATCTGTCTATCCTTATGCCAGTACCACACTTTCTTTTTTTTATTACTGTGGCTTCATCGTAAGGTTTAAAATTGGGTAGTGTCAGTCCTTCAATCCTATTATAATTTTTACATATTGTCTTGGCTATTCTACGTCCTTTACATTCTCATGTAAATTTTAAAACCAGCTTGTAAATTTCTACAAAGTAAGACTCCTAGAATTTTTATTGGGCTTGCAATGAATTTACAAATTCATTTGAAGAGAACTGTCATCCTGAATGTATTTTTCCTTTAATTAATAATAACAGATTATCTCTCAATTTATGTGGACCTTCTTTATTTTCTCACTGCAAACATTTTATACAATTCTGGGTATAAACCTGAAACTTTGAAAAATGTATTCCTGTATACTTTTATCTTTCTGATGCCATTAAGATAAATGGAACTTTTATCTTAATTTTATTTTCAGATCACTCTTTAATAGGCTTTAGAAATACAGATTTTTATATTGATCCAAGCTAGGTAAACTGACTTACACAATTAAGGAGATTTGTGTATGCATGAGTGCGTGTGTGTCTTCTTTGGATATTCAGCCTATTAGATCCTGTCATTTTGCAAGTAAAGATAGTCTTACTTCTTTCTAGTCTTGATGACATTAATCTTTTTCTCCTTCACTTTCTTCTTTTGTACCCACACTTACATAGCTTATTACAATGCCTATAACTAGTACTATTTGAATAGTACTAGTGACGGCATGAACATCTTTGATTTATTCTTAGTTTTAAGGTATTAAAAGCCTTTTTGTTTTCACCATTAAATGTAGCTTAGCTGTGAGTTTTTCAAATATTTGTTTTTCTTTCAGATTGAGGAAGTCTCTATAGATTATTGAAGGTTTTTATACAGAGTGTTGAATTTTGTCAAATTATTTCTCTGCTTCTGTTAAGATACTTGTGTATGTATCCCCCCTTTGTTGTTAGTATGACAATTATATTAATTGGTTTTAGTAAGTTAAATACATAACTGGATTGTGATATATGATCCTTTAAAAATGTTTCTGGATCCAATTATCAAGTACTTTGTAATGATCTCTATGTTTATGTTCATGGAGCGTATTAGCCTGTAGCTTACTTTCCGTGTGATGTCTTTTTGTGGTTTTGGTATATGGATGGTAATGACCTTATAGAATGAGTTTAGAAGTCCTCCCTCCTCCTCTATTTTCTGAAAGAATGCTATATACCCTTGATTTACGATTGGCAACTCAGGTAATACATGCCTGCCATCCAGGCTCATGAAGCTTAATTGTAAAAGTAAGGAAGTTACATAAATATTTGATTGACCAAATTTGAATGAATAATTGCATGTTAGTGATATGGTGGTGTCAATAATTATAACAAATGTATCCAAAAAATATTTAAATTTGTATTTATTGAAACTAAATATATCTAGATAGGCATTTTAATGCATACACTGGGTCTTAATTAGAACATTTTTGAATTTTGTTTATGATATAATAAGATATAAAAATCTCTGAGATGGTTTATTCCAGTTTTATATATACATTTAATAGGGTTGATAATGTATTTATCTTGAAACAGAAAAGATGATTAAAATATTGAGGGAATATTTTGAGTGTTACTTCTTTCTTGATGGATGTGTAAAAGCAAATTTCTAGCATTAATTTACAGTAAAACTTTCGAATTTTTTTTAGATGTCATAAGGTTTTTGAGCAAGAGAAGCATTTGTATAAATTCTTCAGCTGTTATATTTTGTTACTTTTCTGGTAAATTCACTAATATAAGTCATTTACCCTGTTCACAGGTATTACTTACAGTAACTGGTGGTTTCCACTCCTTGGAAATTAAAACTTGGCTTCATAATGCTGTTGCTGTATATTTATATTTGATGACATTTTATGTTCTTGAAATGATGAATAATTGACAAATAAAATTATTTTGGGGGGCATTCCTCCATAAATATTTTGGCTAACAAAATATTTAAGAAAAACACCCAGCATCATATCCAAGCTTTAAAACTTTGAAAAAAAAATAAAAAATATACTACCTACTTTAAACTTTATTGAAATGTAATTTGCATACTATATAATACACTCATGCAAGGATTATTTATGATATTTAATGATATTTAATGATTTATGTGAATACACTAAATTTAATGATATACACTAAATTTAATGATATTTAGTGTATTCACAGAGTTGTGCAATCCTCATCACAATATTAGAATATTTTATATCTCCAAAATAAAGCGCATGCTCATTAATAGTTACTTTTCATTTATCTCAAGTAACTTCATCCTTAGGAGACCGCTATTCTGCTTTCTGTTTCTATAGATTTTTCTGTTCTAGATATTTTAGTAGAAATATACACATATGATATGTAGTCATTTGTGACCAGCTTTGTTCACTTAACATAATGTATTCAAGCTTCATTCAGGTTGTAGGGTATTTAAAGACCTCATTTCTTTTAATTTCTAAATGATATTTGTGAGTGTGTGTGTGTCTGTATAATTTTATTTATCTACTCAGTTGATTGATACTAGGGTTTTCTCTACTTCTTTGCCATTCTTAGGAATTCTACTGCTATATGGATTCATGTACAAGTTTCTGTGTGGGGATATCTTTTTGGTTCTCTTGGGTATACGCCTAGGAGTAGAATTGTTGGGTCATATGGTAACTCTATATTTAACATTTTGATGAACTGTCAAACTGTTTTCTAAAGTGGTTTTACCAATTAATATTCTCATTTGCAATGAATGATGGTTCCAATTTTTTTACATTGTCACAAACACTTGTTATTTTCTTTCTTTTTGATTATAACTATCCTGGTGTGTGTAAAATATCTTATTGTGGGTTCTATTTGCACTACTCAAATAGGTCATTATTTCATGGGCTTATTAGACATTTGTATATATTCTTTGGAGAAATGCCTATTCCAATCCATTGTACGTTTAAAATTTTGATTTATTATCTTTTTGTTATTGTATTGTGTTATTTAAATATCCTATATACAAATTTCTTATCAAATAGATTTTTTTCAAATGTTCTGTCTCATTCTGAGTTGTATTTTCACATTTCTTTCAATCCCTTGAAGCATAAAAGTTTTTAATTTTGATGAATTTCAGTGTATTTATTTTTATTTTATTGTGTTTTTGGTGTCAAATCTAACAGGAGCTTCCCTAACCCAAGGTCATAAAGATTTACTTGTATGTTTTCTTTCAACTGTTAAATAATTTTAGCTCTTAGGTTTTGTTCTGTGTTCCATTTGACATTATTGTTTGTGTCTGACATAAGCAAGGTATCTAACTTCATTCTTTTGCATGCAGGTATACAGTTGTCCTAGAACCATTTGTCCTAGAACTTGTTCTCTGTAAATGAATTGCCTTGGTGTACTTGTTGAAAGTCAGCTATTGTATGCCACTTACTTTGTTTTATAATGTCAAATGATGACTTTTCAATTGGACTTTATTGTAGTGTTCTATATTAATACACTTAATGTTTGTCAAATGGACCTAATAAATAACATTTGCTTTTATGTCTTATTTCTTACATATTTTACTTCTGGATTTACTATCTTTATAAATGTATAGGTCAATTGTGTGCTAAATTTTAAGTGATAAAATATGTACAGTGATTGTCTTCTTTGATAAATCAAGCATCAAACATTTTGAATTGATAAATTTTGGAAATGTTTGACTCGAGCTTTTGCTACTTTTGGAAACTGCTACTATAACTATAAGGGAAAACTTTTAGGTTCAAGATAGTTCTTGATCAAGGTGAGACAGAAATTTCACCAGCTTCCTTGACAGCTAGTACAGAGGCAGGTAAGTTTACACACAACAGTCACCTGTTAGGTCATTCACGTTCCTAAATGAGTAATTGAAGACATTAAGCACTGGACCTAATCTATTTTCTTTGTCATGGTGGCAGCAGAAGTATCTGTAATTAATTAGTATCAGAGTTAGCAAAGTCTCAGGCCTATGCAGAGATGGTTTCATTAAAAGGCCTGAAAAGAGCATCATTGCTATTTTCTCTAGAGCTTGGCTGTTGACTAGCAGGAGGGCAGTGGTATTTTCATTATGCTATATTTGCAGTGGTGTTTATGACATGTTTCTGGAAAGGTTAGCCTTAAACTTATTCTCTAGAAAGTTCAACAATTCTATAACTACTTAAATATTCTCTAGTAAATTCCTTTTCTACTTAAAGAAATAAATACATTTTTTCTTGCTTTCAAGTGACAACTTAAAAGATATAATATTCTATACCATCCTGGAGCATATCAATAATAATCCTATATGAAGCCATGCTGTCAATTTTGTAATACAATTTAATTCAAAATAGACTTGATTGAAAAATATTATTGAAGTAACAGATGTTACAGAGATTTCAAAAACAAGAACATCTATAAGTTCTATTGTCTCCCTAAAAGATTCATGAATTATACACAAATACCATTGCAAATTTAATTTTGGCATAACTTTAAAAAGACTACTTTAATAAGATATCAGACACAAATGATAATAATACATTTGCATATTTAGGTGATTTGGTACCTATGCACCTGGGATAAAAGCTCTCTGTAGACTCACTGAACAAAATTCAGCTCAGAAGTTGGTATTTTTCCAAATTCTTAAACAGTGAATTAGTAAATATAAACAACTTTAAGTGTTCTCAATCAATTCTGACTCTAGTATAATCTTGCAAAAAATAATACGTGGATAAAAAATAAGGATTTTTATTATTCATTACATGATATCAAACTCTTCTATGAAAAACTAAATTTAATTCAATATTCCACAAACATTTATTAAATGGTTGTTAAGTGTAGTGTAATGTATCATCATTTTACTTATTTGGAACCATAATTTATAGTTTATTTTCATTGATTTAATTTTTAGTTTCTTTTTTACACTCTTAAACATAACAGAAGTATTTACAAATTATGATATTCCATTTTGTGTTCTCTGGAGTATAAGTATGTGTTAGTGGTTTGTTTGGCAGTATATATGAAAAGCCAATCATGTTTACTGAGGTTTAAAATATTCTTGTGGGCTCTGAAGACTTTTTTTAGGTATAGCTACAAAATTCAATACACTTAAAGATTATCTTGTTTCTTTTCTCTTGCTTGCCACACAGCATCTACAGGATGAAATAGAAACCAAAGTCACAGATGGAAACAGTGATTGAATTCCTCAGCCTATGAAGATCATCTCATTGGCAGTCTTAGGCTTCCCTTTTTCTATATGATTTGAAAGTGCAGCTAAACTTTAAAGCAAATAGTATATAGAAATGTGATATCAAGTTTATTGTTAGGGCAATCAGCACCCTTAAAGACAAGTTTCACAGAGAGATCCTGAGATGAATGGTGACATGGTTCAATACTCTTGAAAGTTATCAGTTGAAACAGTGGTCATACAAAAATCTCATTTCCATTTCATTCTGGCCTTTTATAATTCATTATTCTATTAATAAATTTATGTTGCTTTTTCAAGGAAAAGGGAAGTATACAATAAATTAAAAGGATCAACATTTATAGAATGCAACTACATTGTAACTGTGTTAAGTTCCTAGATGCTAGGATAAGATTATGAAACATTGAGATTGCTTTGTCATTTTGGGAACTATCAGTATGAGTTGGAGTGAAAAATTGAAATATTTCAAATATATATATTTTAACTTCTATTGTAAGTTCAGGAAATACATGTGCAGGTTTGTTATATAGGTAAACTTGTGTTATGGGGGTTTATTGTTGTTTCATGATACAGGTTTTAAGCCTAGTACTCATTAGTTATTTTTCCCGATCCTCTCCTTCCTCCCAGCATACACCCTCCTTTAGATCCCACTATGTGCTGTTCTTCTCCATGTATCTATGTGTTCTCACTGTTTAGCTCCCAGTTATAAGTGAGAACATGTGGTATTTGGTTTTCTATTCCTGCATTAGTTTGCTAAGGATAATTGTCTCCAGGTCCATCCATGTCCCTGCAAAGGACATGATCTCATTCTTTTTTATAGCTACAGGGTATTCCGTAGTGTATATATACACCACATTTTCTTTCTCCAGTCTATCGTTAAGGGGCATTTAGGTTGAGTCCATGTCTTTGCTATTGTGAATAGTGATGTAATGAACATACGCATGCATGTGTCTTTATGGCAGAATGAATTATATTCCTTTGGGTATATACCCAGTAATAGGATTGCTAGGTTGAATGGTATTTCTGTCTTTTGAAAATAACAATGAATTAAAATCTTACAAACATCTACCACTCAGAAATAACCACTGTTAGTATTTGGAGTGTAACCTTTCAGTTTTTTATATCTAGTTTTGTCTATCTATCTATTCATTTATTTATTTGTTCTTCCATGTGTCCATTATTAGTAAACTTAATACATCCCTACTGTTGAGAATTAAGTTGTCACTTTTGTTTGTCCCCTTATTGAGTTATTTTGCTCTGTTCTGCTATTGTAGAGGACAAAAAAATCACTTCTAGAGCAAAAATTTGGTACACATCTATAAAATAATTTCTAAATTTTAAATTGTGGATCTAGGGTATGGATATTTTTACCATTTTGTAAAACTGAAGGTTTTTAACCACTCAATAATACAGCATGAGGGTATCATTTTCATAATGGTATTATTTTCTTAACACTGAATATTATCATGCATTTTACACCTTACCATGCTTCAAAGGTGTCTTAATTTTTGTTCACCTACGTCCAACATAATGCTTAAATTTTGTAGTCTCTCAGACACGTGGCTGTTTTTCCATCTTCCTTACCTCATGGAGTGTTTCTCAAACTCTTGGGCTTCCTTACCATCCATTGACTACTAGCAACCCACATAAGACTCTGAATGTTTCTCAATGCTTGTGGACTTCTGATATCAACTGCTGATCCCAATTGTTGATTACTTCATACTTCTTCAGTGTTCTTAACAACCAGTATAGCTGCAATTGCAACACATTTTAGTAATGGTTAAAATATTAATCTCTTCTATGATACTTCTGGGTTCTGTGATTTCAAGATAGATAATCTTGGGGAAACAGGTGCATTGTTTTATTATTGTTTAAATGTTCTCATTCAGCTAAAAGGTTTTGTTCGTATTTCTCAGCAGAATATTGTTTTTGAGAACATATCAGCAGACAACACAACCAACTAAGCAGACTTGTGGAAAGGAAGTAAATTAAAATATGAGCATTAAATTGCTGAAATTGACAAAAAGTTGAAAGCAATAAATCAAATAATTTCCAGTGTCATGCCATGGTTATGTTATTTTTTATTATTTTTTCATAAAAATTCCTAGATCTTTCTGTAAATATAAAAATGTAGTAATTGTGTCTTGATCACTTAAAGGAGCATTAATATGTTTTTTAATGAGAACTGTGGCTATAGAATGAAAACAATTACAACTTATGTTTGCAAACACCAAAGCTTAAGAAGAATAAAAACCTATTGGTTTATTGGAGACCTTATAACAGCTGCAATGCATAAACATTTCCTTACACATACCCTCTTTTATAAAGTAAATATTCACTGAGGGACTAATAGGTGTCAGGCACTGAGGTAGTGGCTAGAAATAATTGATAATAAAACAGACCATATTCTTACCTTCCAAATACATATAGTGTGTTAAGAATTACAGATAATAGAATACAGATATGAAAGTGCTATATCAAAGAAGTAAAGTGTCTGGAGGCCACAATGGGTTATAACTTAGTCTAGAAGAATTAATGAAGACTTCCATAAATAAATATTATATAAGACTAGGCCTGGCATGGTGGCTCATGCTTGTAATCCCAGCACTTTAGGAGCCCAAGCTGGGTAGATCACCTGAGGTCAGGAGTCTGAGACCACCCTGGCCAACATGCTGAAACCCCGTCTCTACTAAAAATGCAAAAATTAGATGGGCATAGTAGTGCACCCCTGTAATCCCAGCTACTCGGAAGGCTGAGATTGGAGAATTGCATGAATCTGGAGGTGGAAGCTTCAGTGAGTCGAGATCGCACCACTACACTCCAGGCTGGGTGGCAGAATGAGACCCCATCTCAATAATAATAATAATAATAATAATAATAATAATAATAATACCAGAATGAGAAGTAGGCAAGAGAGCACAAACAGTGGGCATGTTAGCAATGAATACTCAGAGCTTAAAAAGTTTAGTGCATGGATAAAGTTAAATGAGGATGTAATTTCTTGACTATGGGATGCTAAGGGAAAAACAGAAATGCCAGGAGAAATCAGCCAGGTTCAGTATATCTGGGGCTGAATAAGACATCATAGTTTTTCTTTTATTCTAATAAAATTGGAAAAATTTTGCAGTGCTTTGCACAGAGCATTTATATGTGCAGATTTGTGTATTTGAAAGGTCACTTCTACTAGCGTTGAGTTGTGATTGAAGAAAAACACAACTTGAGGTGAGGATACCTGTTTGAAGCCTGTTTTGTTATTCAAATAACACCAAATATTAGCATAATCATTATATGATTGTGGCTCGGAATAAATGGGAGAGAATGAAAACAGAAACAAGTAAAAGGATTTTGAAGACATTTTGAATGTTTAATTATAAGGCTTTGGTGGATTGTGTATGCACATATTGGAAAAGAGGTAAAATCCATGGATTTCTCCTAACATTCTGGGTTGGTCATCCAGGTATTTGGCTCCACCAAACATTAGGCACTCATGAAAGAAAGAACCAGCACATTAAAAGAAGAAAAATAATGATTTTTCATGAAGACCTGGAAGTCCTTGATCTCACCCACAGATGACATGGGATGAAAAGGGAAATGTTTTCTGAATAGAATCATGAAGGAATTCAAACTTGGAGATAAAATTTTCAAACTCTAAATATACAATCATGTCATCTGCAAACAGGGACAATTTGACTTCTTCTTTTCCTAACTGAATACCCTTGATTTCTTTCTCTTGCCTGATTGCCCTAGCCAGAACTTCCAACACTATGTTGAATAGGAGTGGTGAGAGGGCATCCCTGTCTTGTGCCAGTTTTCAAAGGGAATTTTTCCAGTTTTTGCCCATTCAGTATGATATTGGCTGTGGGTTTGTCATAAATAGCTCTTATGATTTTGAGATACATTCCATCAATACTGAATTTATTGAGAGTTTTTAGCATGAAGGGCTGTTGAATTGTGTCAAAGGCCTTTTCTGCATCTCTTGAGATAATCATGTGGTTTTTGTCTTTGGTTCTGTTTATATGCTGGATTACGTTTATTGATTTGCGAATGTTGAACCAGCCTTGCATCCCAGGGATGAAGCCAACTTGATCATGGTAGATAAGCTTTTTGATGTGCTGCTGGATCCGGTTTGCCAGTATTTTATTGAGGATTTTTGCATCGATGTTCTTCAGGGATATTGGTCTAAAATTCTCTTTTTTTTGTTGTGTCTCTGCCAGGCTTTGGTATCAGGATGATGTTGGCCTCATCAAATGAGTTAGGGAGGATTCCCTCTTTTTCTATTGATTGGAATAGTTTCAGAAGGAATGGTACCAGCTCCTCCTTGTACCTCCGGTGAATTCAGCTGTGAATCCATCTGGTCCTGGACTTTTTTTGGTTGGTAGGCTATTAATTATTGCCTCAATTTCACAGCCTGCTATTGGTGTATTCAGGGATTCAGCTTCTTCCTGGTTTAGTCTTGGGAGAGTGTAAGTGTCCAGGAAATTATCCATTTCTTCTAGATTTTCCAGTTTATTTGCGTAGAGGTGTTTATAGTATTCTCTGATGGTAGTTTGTATTTCTGTGGGGTCGGTGGTGATATCCCCTTTATCATTTTTTATTGCGTCTATTTGATTCTTCTCTCTTTTCTTCTTTATTAGTCTTGCCAGCAGTCTGTCAATTTTGTTGATCTTTTCAAAAAACCAACTCCTGGATTCATTGATTTCTTGGAGGGTTTTTTGTGTCTCTATCTCCTTCAGTTCTGCTCTGATCTTAGTTATTTCTTGCCTTCTGCTAGCTTTTGAATGTGTTTTCTCTTGCTTCTCTAGTTCTTTTAATTATGATGTTAGAGTGTCAATTTTACATTTTTCCAGCTTTCTCTTGTGGGCATTTAGTGCTATAAATTTCCCTCTACACACTGCTGTAAATCTGTCCCAGAGATTCTGGTGTGTTGTATCTTTGTTCTCATTGGTTTCAAAGAACATCTTTATTTCTGCCTTCATTTCGTGATGTACCCAGTAGTCATTCAGGAGCACGTTGTTCAGTTTCCATGTAGTTGAGCAGTTTTGATTGAGTTTCTTAGTCCTGAGTTCTAGTTTGATTGCACTGTGGTCTGAGAGACAGTTTGTTATAATTTCTGTTCTTGTACATTTGCTGAGGAGTACTTTACTTGCAATTATGTGGTCAATTTTGGAATAAGTGTGATGTGGTGCTGAGAAGAATGTATATTCTGTTGATTTTGGGTGGAGAGTTCTGTAGATGTCTATTAGGTCTGCTTGCTGCAGAGATGAGTTCAATTCCTGGATATCCTTGTTAACTTTCTGTCTCGTTGATCTGTCTAATGTTGACAGTGGAGTGTTGAAGTCTCCCATTATTATTGTATGGGAGTCTAAGTCTCTTTGTAAGTCTCTAAGGACTTCCTTTATGAATCTGGGTGCTCCTGTATTGGGTGCATATATATTTAGGATAGTTAGCTCTTCCTGTTGAATCAATCCCTTTACCATTATGTAATGGCCTTCTTTGTCTCTTTTGATCTTTGATAGTTAAAAGTTTGTTTTATCAGAGACTAGTATTGCAACCCCTGCTTTTTTTTATTCTCCATTTGCTTGGTAGATCTTCCTCTATCCCTTTATTTTGAGCCTATGTATGTCTCTGCATGTGAGATGGGTCTCCTGAAACCCCATTGTCTCAGCCCAAAATCTCCTTACGCTGATAAGGAACTTCAGCAAAGTCTCAGGATACAAAATTAATGTGCAAAAATCACAAGCATTCTTATACACCAGATAAACAGAGAGCCAAATCATGAATGAACTTCCATTCACAATTGCTTCAAAGAGAATAAAATACCTAGGAATCCAACTTACAAGGGATGTAAAGGACCTCTTCAAGGAGAACTACAAACCACTGCTCAGTGAAATAAAAGAGGACATAAACAAATGGAAGAACATACAATGCTCATGGATAGGAAGAATCAATATCGTGAAAATGATCATATAGCCCAAGGTAATTTATAGATTCAAAGCCATCCCCAACAAGCTACCAATGAGTTTCTTCACAGAATTGGAAAAACAATTCTTTAAAGTTCATATGGAACCAAAAAAGAGCCCGTATTGCCAAGACAATCATAAGTCAAAAGAACAAAGCTAGAGGCATCACGCTACCTCACTTCAAACTATACTACAAGGCTACAGTAACCAAAACAGCATGGTACTACTACCAAAACAGAGATATAGACCAATGGAACAGAACAGAGTCCTCAGAAATAATACCACACATCTACAGCCATCTGATCTTTGACAAACATGAGAAAAACAAGAAATGGGGAAAGGATTCCCTATTTAATAAATGGTGCTGGGAAAATTGGCTAGCCATAAGTAGAAAGCTGAAACTGGATCCTTTCCTTACTCCTTATACGAAAATTAATTCAAGATGGATTAGAGACTTAAATGTTAGACCTAATACCATAAAAACCCTAGAAGAAAATCCAGTTAATACCATTCAGGACACAGGCATGGGCAAGGACTTCATGTCTAAAACACCAAAAGCAACGGCAACAAAAGCCAAAATTGACAAATGGGATCTAATTAAACTAAAGAGCTTCTGCACAGCAAAAGAAACTACCATCAGAGTGAACAGGCAACCTAAAGAATGGGAGAAAATTTTTGCAATCTACTCATCAGACAAAGGGCTAATATCCAGAACCTACAAAGAACTCAAACAAATTTACAAGAAAAAAACAAACAACCCCACCAAAAAGTGGGCAAACGATATGAATAGACATTTCTCAAAAGAGAACATTCATACAGCCAACAGACACATGAAAAAATGCTCATCATCACTGGCCATCAGAGAAATGCAAATCAAAACCACAATGAGATACCATCTCACACCAGTTAGAATGGCGATCATTAAAAAGTCAGGAAACAACAGGTGCTGGAGAGGATGTGGAGAAATAGGAACACTTTTACACTGTTGGTGGGATTGTAAACTAGTTCAACCATTATGGAAAACAGTATGGGAATTCCTCAAGGATCTAGAACTAGCAGTACCATATGACCCAGCCATCCCATTACTGGGTATATACCCAAAGGATTATAAATCAGGCTGCTATAAAGACACATGCACACGTATGTTTATTGCGGCACTATTCACAATAGCAAAGACTTGGAATCAACCCAAATGTCCATCAGTGACAGACTGGATTAAGAAAATGTGGCACATATACACCATGGAATACTATACAGCCATAAAAAAGGATGAGTTTGTGTCCTGTGTAGGGACATGGATGAAGCTGGAAACCATCATTCTCAGCAAACTATCGCAAGAACAGAAAACCAAACACGGCATGTTCTCACTCATAGGTGGGAACTGAACAATGAGATCACTTGGACTGAGGAAGGGGAACATCACACACCGGGGCCTATCACGGGTAGGGGGGCGGGGGAAGGGATTGCTTTGGGAGTTATACCTGGTGTAAATGACGAGTTTATGGGTGCTGACGAGTTGATGGGTGCAGCACACCAACATGGCACAAGTATACATATGTAACAAACCTGCACATTATGCACATGTACCCTAGAACTTAAAGTATAATTAAAAAAAAAAAATTCAAACTCAGGTTTCTTCTGGGGCAAGTAAGGTGATATAAATTAATAAAACAGCATGGATGTTAAAAAATAAACAACAGCATATGCTGATTGTATGTGGCCACTGACACCATGATTCAGAGTCAGGATACAAAGCAAGCAATGGAGACTACGGTGGACTCCAGAAGAAATGCCTTTAGCTAGTTGTCGCAAATTTTTCCAATTAGAAAATTTGTCAAGAAAATGTCAAACTCTCGACATTAGCTTGATGTTTCAATATCAACAACCAAATAATTGTAAAAAGCAAAAACATATGTGAATCACAAACAAAACACAATGGTGGACCAGATTCTACATAGGGCCTTTCCATGTCACTTTAGGAAATAGGATGAGAAAAATAATTAACAAAGGAAAGTGGAAATGTATGAACAGAGATGTACAAATGCAGGGATCCTAAAGAGTGAATAGACATCCTTGTTCATAATCAAGTAGTGATAAGCTATGAGTTAATAAATCCTTATGCTTGGGAAAGGCTTTGAATATTAAACAGCCTGTATTGATATTATTTACAACATTGCCTTAAAGTGTTCCATCTCCTACCACTCATCTTCAACAAGCAGGATTTGTTATGCTACCACATGCATAAGTCTCAGTGTTAGATGTTCTACTAGTAAATGGAAGAGATAGCTGATCTTTTTCAGAAATATTTTTTGTTAGTGATTTAGCACTTTTTATACTTCCATCATATTATTGCAGGAACACATTTGCCCTAATTCTTTCACATGTAAGATATTTTCTTCTACTTTTCTTTCCTTAAATAGCACTGCAATGCATTCTTTTTGGATAGTTTTCTTGATATAATTTTGCAATTGCTCCAACTAGAACAGAATATGGTTGCCAAGATCGTGTAGCTGGAATGACAGAACATTTTTCTGGGGTTGTTGGGGGAGTTATTGGATAGAAGTCAAACACTATATTGACTTGGCTTACCATGCTTTCTCTTAGGCACCCTATAAGATATTATGCTTTCTTGGCATATGAAGTGCTAACTCCTCTCTCTTGGGTTTGAGATATAGCTTGGCCAAGCAGAAGGATGAACACAATAACCTAACAGGTATTTTTGCAACCATGACTACTGTGATCAAAGTCCAATAGTCATCTAGAAATTTGTAAGCATTTCATTTTAAATAATTACACCTAAATTATCTTAAAATATATCCAGTGAAATAAATCTTTGCTTTAACACATAATTCAGTGTTCTGAACAATTTCTTCCAGTTTTATTTCGCTTTATCCAAAAGTTTTCAGAAAAGAACTTGGGAAAACAAATACCCTATGTATATCCATAAGCATATTCAGGTTTAGTTCAATTTGAGAAGGATAATATTTTCTAAGAAACTGTACTAATGTATGAGTTTCTCAAATTTCACATATTTTCTCATAACTTAACTCCAAAATTTATAAATATAATGTAATCTGGACTTTCCTAACACAATTTAATAAAATATGATGAAAATCAAACCAGTGTATGCTCCATATTTTTATTCATACCATATATTGAATCATTGAAATAAATTTGTTACTAAAACCAATTTCTTTTGAACTATGTGCCTAAGTAAAATAAATAATTATGTGCATTTTATTTTTTTAAATGAAGTATCGCTCTGTCACCAGGCTGCAGTGTAGTGGCACAATCTTGGCTCACTGCAACCTCTGCCTGTCCGGTTCAAGCGATTTTCCTGACTCAGCCTCCTAAATAGTTGAAACTACAGTTGTGCAACACCACACTCAGCCAGCTAATTTTTGTATTTTTAGTGGAGACGGGGTTTCAACACGTTGGCCAGGATGTTCTCAATCTCTTGACTTTGTGATCCACCCACCTCAGCCTCCCAAAGTGCTGGGATTACAGGTGTGAACCACCACGTGGAGCCTGTGCAAGTTTTTACTATGTATATACTTTAATTAAATATCAACATAGCTAGGTGTATTAGTCTATTCTCATGCTCCTAATAAAGACATACCTAAGACTGGGTAATTTATAAAGGAAAGAGGTTTAATTGACTTACAGTTAAGCATGGCTGGGCATGCCTCAAGAAACTTTCATGTTGGAAGGGGAGCAAACACGTCCTTCTTCACATGGTGGAAGGAGACAAAAGTACAGAGACAAAAAGGGAAAAGCCCCTTATAATACCATCAGATCCTATGAGAACTCACTCACTATCATGAGAACAGCATCAGAAACCACCCTCATGATCTAATCACCTCCCACGAGGTCTCTCCCCCAACGAGTGGGGATTGCAATTCGGATTACAATTCAAGATGACATTTGGGTGGGGACACAAGCCAGACCATATTATTCTGCCCCTCGCCCCTCCCAAATGTGGTCTTTCTCACATTTCAAAACATGACTATGCCTTTCCATCAGTTCTTCAAACTCTTAACTCCTTTCATCATTAACCCAAAAGTCCAAGTTCATAATCTCATCTCAGATAAGGCAAATCCATTCTGCCTATGAGCCTGTAAAATCAAAAGCAAGTTAGTTACTTCTAAGATATAATGGGATACAGGCATTGGATAGATACATCCATTCAAAATGGGAGAAACTGGCCAAAACAAAGTGACTACAGGCTCCATGTCAGTCGAAAATCTAATAAGGCAGTCATTAAACCATAAAGTTCAAAAATTACCTCCTTTGACTCCATGTCTCACATCCAGGTCAGGCTTATGCAAAAGTTAGACTCCCATTGCATTGGTCAGCTCTGCCTCTGTGTCTTTGCAGTGTACAGCATTCCTTTTGGTTGCTTTCATGGCTGGCATTCAAATCTACCATTCCGGGGTTTGGAAAATGGTGGTCCTCTTCTCACAGTTTCACTAGACAGTGCCCCCGTGGGGACTCTGTGTGGGAGCTCCAACTTCGCATTTCCCTTCCACATTGCCCTAGAAGTGGTTCTCCATGAGGGCTCTTCCCCTTCAGCAGAATTCTGACTGGACATCCAGGCCTTTCCATTCATCCTCTGAAATCTGGGTGGAGGTTTTCAAACCTCAATTTTTGTCTACTGAGCACCTGCAGGACCAATCCACATGCCAAGGCTTGGGGCTTGCACCCTCTGAAGCAAGGGCCTGAGCTGTACGTTGGGCCTTTTTAGCCATGGCTGAGTAATAGGGTACCAAGTCCTGAGACTGCACAAAGTAGGAGGGAGGCGCTGGGCCCAGCCCATGAAAACATGTTTCCCTCCTAGGCTCCTGGGCAAGTAATGGGAGGGTCTGCCTTGAAGATCTCTCACATGCTCTGGAGACTTTTTCCTCATTGTCTTGGTGATTTATATTCATCTCCTCATTACTTATGCAAATGTCTGCAGCAGGCTTGAATTTCTCCCCAGAAAATGGGTTTTTCCTTTCTTTTTTTTTTTTTTTTTTTTTTTTTTTTTTTTTTGAGACGGAGTCTCGCTCTGTAGCCCAAGCTGGAGTGCAGTGGCCGGATCTCAGCTCACTGCAAGCTCCGCCTCCCGGGTTCACGTCATTCTCCTGGCTCAGCCTCCCGAGTAGCTGGGACTACAGGCGCCTGCCACCTCGCCCGGCTAGTTTTTTGTATTTCTTAGTAGAGACGGGGTTTCACGGTGTTAGCCAGGATGGTCTCGATCTCCTGACCTCGTGATCCGCCCGTCTCGGCCTCCCAAAGTGCTGGGATTACAGGCTTGAGCCACCGCGCCCGGCCATGGGTTTTTCTTTTCTAACACATCATTAGGCTGCAAGTTTTCCAAATTTTTATGCTCTGCTTCATCTTCGACCTTTGCTGCTTAGAAATTTCTTCCACCAGATATGCTAAATTATCTTTCTTAAGTTTAAAGATCCACAGATTTCTAGGGCAGTGACAAAATACTGCCAGTTTCTTTGCTAAAGCATAGCAGGGATTACCTTTGTTTCAGTTCCCAACAAGTTCCTCATCTTTATCTGAAACTACCTCAGTCTGGACTTCACTGTCCATATCACTGTCAGAATTTTGGTCAAAGCCATTCAACAGATCTCTAGGAAGTTTCAAATGTTCTCACATCTTCCTGTCTTTTGAGCCCTCCAAAATGTTCTAACCTCTGCTTTTTATCCAGTCCCAAAATCACTTTCACATTTTCAGGTATCTTAATAGCACTGCTGCACTCTCTGCGGTACCAATTTACTGTATTACTCCATTCTCACACTGCTAATAAAGGCCTACCTGAGTCTGGGTAATTTATGAAGGAAAGAGGTTTAATTTACCCCAGTTCAGTATGGCTGAGTATACCTTAGGAAATTTACAACCATGGTGGAAGGGGAAGTAAACACAGCCTTCTTCATAAGACAGCAGGAGAGAGAAGCGCAGAGTGAAGCACGAAAAGCCCCTTATAAAACCATCAGATCTCATAAAAACTCACTTACAATCACAAGAACAGCATGGAGGAAGTGGCCCCATGATTTAATCACCTACCATGAAGTTCGCCCCTAACATGTGGGGATTACAATTCAGATTACAATTCAAGATAAGATTTGGATAGGGTCACAGAACTAGGCAATATCACTAGGTAAGCTGGTATGTTCATACATCAGCTAAGTAGCCTATCCCTTCACACCATGCTTTCAGGCATATGAAATTCATATTTGTACTACAGCAAAATTAATACTTACTATGTTTTATAGATTATCTGTGCTCCTATAAATGGAAAGAGCTGGAGATGAAATCCTAAATGGCAAGGTTTAAGTAATAAATCAGAAGGTCATGGAATAAGTAGTAGAAAAGGCCACACAAGTAATTATTATTATTTTATCTTCAGAATGGTTTATTATGTGGTTGCCACAAATTACATTTGTCTTTAGTCTCTCTTCAGGCCCAAGTGATTCTTCCTTGTCTCCCACATATTTCTTATTGTCTTTTTGTATATATCTCATTTTATTTTCTTATTTTTAATTCACCCAGACCTTGGGCAAATGTAGAAAAGAAATGGATGAAGCAGAGGAGAATTAACATCATTGAGTACCCATTATGTGACATTAACTGTAATATCAGTTTCTTAGCATCCTTTTCTGACTTCACACCACCCTGAAGACCTTAGTGTATCACACATTATTCTTCTTTACCACTCTCCGCAATCAATCTAACACCAGGCCCTAAATACTTTTCATATATCTTATGAATATCTCAGTTTTCAAACCGCCTCTATTCAGTCTGTCAAGTCTAGACCACTATCATTTTTCACTAAGAAATTCCTAATTATCTCTCTGTGTAGAATCTTATCTCATCTTATTCTCTCTGCTGTATTATTTTTGGGGATTGTTAAAGATTCATGTTTTTCATGTCATTTCAACAGCTTAAACCCTCTAGTGGCTCTTATATAAAACTGATACATTTCCAAATATGTGTCAGATTCCCAAATGATTTGCTCCTGCTTGTCCTCCCAAAATAACTTAGTGTCATTCTACAACATGGTGTCTAGAATTATTCAGTTCCTCAAGTATTCAAAACTCCATTTTCTTGCAGGGCATTTTCACATGTTTCTCCATCTTCATGGAGTACCCTTTGCCTCACTCTTCCAGAATATACCACCGCCATCTCCGCACATTCGATATGTCCTTCAGCGCTTTCTCTTTCTATGACAAGCCTTCCTCCAAGATTCCTTTAGGTCTTTCAGCCTATACTTTAAATGAACTCAATTCTTCTTTCCGACAATTAGTTTATGGTGCATTTAACTGTTTATATGTGTCTCTCTATTCCAGATTGTAAGACCAACACATCCCTAGTGATTATAGTATTTTATATATATGAGACAGTTAACAAGTTTTTGATAATGAATGAATGAAATAATAAATTGTCATATTTAAACAACTTAGAATCACATTTCAGGGTTTGAGACTTCTAAATGACCTTTCTATGTATGAATCAGGATTAGGTAGCTGAGATTCAAAGCAAAACAAGAAAACTATGTTTGAGCTATACATAGTGCTTTAATTTTAAAAATGATTTTAGTCAATTTTAAATTTTCTGCATTATTATTTGATGCATCCAAATGGCATGTGTCAAATAAGGCAAATCTAACTCCTTTTCATTTTAATTTAAGCTATGAACAAATGGACTTATATCCCAAATGAAATATCAAAATTATGACTCATTTAGTTTTTATTATGAAGCCATGACTTCCATTGAATCATCTGACTCTTTGATCAGAAAATGTTGTTTATTTTGGTGTATTTGAGGATGCTTTAAAAATAGAACGAATTCCCAAGCTGTTGATGACAATCTTTAATTTTAGATTGTAATAGACAATATCTTGGTTTAATTCACTAATGAAACCTTACACAATTAACTTATGTAAATATTACAAGGGTTGAGAATGCACAGATAAAAATGTGGAGAAATGAATTTCATTATCTCATACATGCCCAGGTGGTTGCTAATTCAAATAAATTACTTTAACACCTGCTGTTAAAAAGCAGCATATATAGTAAATTGGTAGATTACAAGTGCTGCTGTTGAAACTGAGGAAAAGGAAAGGACATCCTAGTACAATCAACAACAGGATTATATAATAATTCACACCTGTGCCTACAAATTGGACAAATAGCAAAAGAAAATTCATTTCTGAATATAAAGATTTGTAAGAATGATAAATGCCTATATGCAAAATGGAAGACAAACTTTCACGATATAAAGAAGAACAAAGTAAAGATAATAATGGAACATAAACTGAATTAGTGTGCTCATGCTCATACCAAGCCTAATGCCTAGCAAATGCACATGCCTTTCACCAGGAAGTTACTCACTACACATATATGTTTATATTTTTGAGTATCACATGTGGAAAATCTGGGCTAAGTCTCCTATTAAAAATCTTAATTTGACTTTGGAACTTGATAGTTCATGACGTTTTAAAACTACAAAAGCAGACATGTCTAAAGGTAAATTATAAAACATGTAAACTTTATCTTTAGTATTAAACTATGTACTATGTAACCTCCAATTGAGCTCCATTTGAACACTTTTTATTCGTCCATTTATAACGTACTCCTCCATTTTTGTATCATCTAGAAATTTTTCATTTTTTAAATTATTTTATTTTTATTATTTATTTTATTTTATTTTTATAATAAAAATCGCTAATTTTTATTCTTCCTACTATTCTTTCACTTCTCAGGACTACGGGACTTTGTCTGAATACTCCTCCAATTTTGTTTACCCTCGTGTAGTCGGGGAAACAATGCTGTATTATTGTTAATTGTGTGGGCTTTGCAGCCAGGCTGCCTGGGCTTAAGGAGTAGTTTAGAAATATTTCCTGAGCCTCAAAACTATGGAGCAGTAATCTGATGGCCTTTGGCTCAGAATGCAGGTGCTTATAAGGCTGACACTATGCCTGTAAGCCATGATAAGTAATCTGCCAACCTCAATGCTAACCAAAATCTATGAGGGAAAATATACTAAGATCTAGGGTCCCCTCAGCAATTTCAGACTCTCGGTTTACAACATAGTTGTTAGAATTCAAGGCCTATTTCCTTCAGGCATTTCCTTAGAAATGGAAAACTGTGCACGTGCACACACACACACACACACACACAGAGACACAACAAATAACAAAATTTTGTGCTATGCCATTATACTGATCATTTGGACAATTTTTATCAATGTTTATCTTTTACTATTTTCTCTTAATGTAAATAAAATTAATTTACTTTTTTGTCTTGAATTTTAAACTAGCAGGGAGTCAATTTATAATTTCAATGTATAATACTACTTTTTCTTGTACCTATAAGGATTACTAATTATCAAATAAGTTACATTAGTTACAATGGCAATAATAGGCTCACTGAATTAATATGATGATACACTTCTATTATTCTTATTTCATTATTTCATTCTTTTTTATTAATATAAATTATTTTATTTTAAATAGTATTTTATAAGTAACTAGAAAAGAAGGAAATAAATGAAGTGTATTTTAGCAACATAGTAAAGTATTTAGAAATGCCATAGTTATTATAATCTTTAAAAGATCCAAATTATTTGGAGCAAAAAATACAATTTCAGTTGATATTTTCCTATAAAATCTGAGTTAACCTTACATAATGAAAAGTGACATCATTGTTTGGGGGCTAAGATATATATTTCCTGATATAAGTCCTCATGCAAAAAAAATCTAAAATGCATTATTTGGCTCTGTGCTCTCCCACCTATATGGTTTATGAAACAGATAACTCAAAATATTGTCAATGGCATGATGATAGTCCAATTTTGGAAGGATATCTTGGCTAGTGCACTATAGTCAAGGTTATTATATACCTAGTTCAAAGAAACATTCAATAAGCCTATACACCTCTTTGGGTGAATATAAGTCACAAATGATTAAAGTCAAGAAGGCAAGGCCCACGTCAGAGTCAAGAGGATTTTGATTGTCTGATTTTAAAATGTCACTCTAGTAACATGACGGATAAAGAAGGAATAGAAGCCTTTATCTCAGCAGTGTCATTACTGCACAATAGTTCTTTCCTTTGTCTCACAATATGATCATTAAAGAGTCCTAATGAACTGGAAGAAAATTAAAAAACCTGGCCGGGCGCGGTGGCTCAAGCCTGTAATCCTAGCACTTTGGGAGGCCGAGACGGGCGGATCACGAGGTCAGAAGATCGAGACCATCCTGGCTAACACGGTGAAACCCCGTCTCTACTAAAAAATACAAAAAACTAGCCGGGCAAGGTGGCGGGCGCCTGTAGTCCCAGCTACTCGGGAGGCTGAGGCAGGAGAATGGCGTAAACCCGGGAGGCGGAGCTTGCAGTGAGCTGAGATCCGGCCACTGCACTCCAGCCTGGGCGACAGAGCGAGACTCCGTCTCAAAAAAAAAAAAAAAAAAAAAAAAAAAGAAAATTAAAAAACCTGAAATTTGACAATAAAATTGGCTTCTTTAACAAATAATGATTCTGCAAATTTAATGAATTCAGAAGGCAAACAATCAGACAATTGGGCAGATTATTGAAGAATTTATTGCAACCAAGTCTGTCTCCCTGTATGTTTCACTAGCCTATTCTGTTTTCCCGCAACTCCTAACTCGTCCCGGAAATTAAAGAAAATCAATGTCATCCCTTATCAACATGAAAGATCTCAAAACATTTTCGGTCAATTTTTGGTACCCCATTGCCCAGTTAATTTGGGGCAATACCCATATTCCTATTCCCAAAGACTACTTAATTGTGGGATAAAAGACACAGTATAGAATGTGGTACGTCTGAATGGCAGATACTTGCAAGTATCTTCATTTTCTTCATCACCAGTGGCCCTCACTCTTTCCTCAATTAGGAGCAGAGCTCAGGCTGTCTGAGAATTACACGGCGGTTTCCCAAGTCACTCATAATTCCAGACCAATACATCCTGTATAATAAATGATCAGCTGCTGACTTGAGTCACTTTAAACTCATTCTCTAAATGGTTTCTCTTTGGTGTTGCTAAGAATCACATGTCCCACTCCTCTGGCCTTCTCAGAGTCTGGCACACTCCGTGGAAAATCTGGATATTTCACAATAGAAGTCTGGCAAAATAACTCTCCACCCAAATCAAAGAGTGGGGACTCTGGAAGAAGAGTTTATGGTTGTTTCTGAGAAAGCATGATTTCGGGAAGCTTTATAAAACGTCTGCTGCACTGTTGTGGCAAAGTCAGCCATAACCACTAAAATATGACATACTCCTCTTGTGCCTCATCTTCCCTTGAATTAACGTGGAGGAATCAATCTTCCCAAGTTAATTATTCTTATCAATCAGCCCTCCACTTGCTCCCTTGAAACTCTCATAGTTCTCTCCAATAGCGTATATAATGTCCTTTCAAAGGCCCCTGCCATATTCTCCTGAGGCTTTTCTGAGATTCTTGGAACATGATCGAAATTATATCCCTATTTTAACATTCATAAACTGTGAGTCTATTCTTTTGACTAATGCCAAAAGTAAAGCTGAAAATTACAGAAAAAATACCCTTTTTAAAATTATAAAACACTGCATTCTTCTTCAGTATTCCTTGGTCAGATACCAATGATGGAGCATGTTCTCATCAAGGTACCAGCTTCCTACTTTTCATGCAGGCTAATTTGGAAGATGAGTTAAATGGAATATACACTTCAAATCTAAAGAAAATAGTTTTTTTTTTTTTTTAACACGGGCTGTATGCTGATCTATTCTTGTTATGGAATAATTCAAATTGGACACAATTATTTATTGTGAATAAAATAATACATAAAATTTTGTATAACTTTATCTGAAAGTATAACCATGTAACTATAAAGAATATATAAAAATTTATGTAAACAATGTTCCCAAATATTTAATTTTTAGTAATCAATATAATACCTTTCAACCATGTCATTTTATATTATTCTTTACAATATTTGTTCAGCTCTTTATCCACGTATTAGTAATCCTAATTAAATGAAAATTCTAGTCCAGGCGTGGTGGCTCACACCTGTTACCCCAGCACTTGGAGAGGCCGAGGTGAGCAGATAACTTGAGGCCAGGAGTTCAAGACCAGACTGGTCAACATGGCAAAACCCTGTCTATACTAAAAATAAATTAAAATTAAAATAAAAAAAAAGAAAACCCTACAAAACAATTAGCCAGACTTGGTAGTCCCATCTACTTGGGAGACCTTGGGAGGCTGACAGACAAGAATGGCTTGAACCTGGAAGGCAGAGGTTGCAGTGAGCCGAAATTGTGCCACTGCACTCCAACCTGGGCATTCAAATGTGACTCTATCTAAAAAAAAAAAAAAGAAAAAAAAATCCTAACTTTTAAATTCATCAGATTAGCTTATGTTACTTTATGGGTTATTCCATGACATAATATAATCTGCCATTACTATCAATTATAGCTGTTTTTCAATGATTTACATTAATTTATTCTAATATAATATAATGTAGGTCATAATAGCTATAACATTCTTTGTAACATGTAGTCAATCTAGAAATATTAGAAAATTTTGAATGAAATCTGGAAGAACTGATTTCTTAATACATATCAAAATATGAGACCAGATCTCACGTGAAATTATTTAAACAAATCATGCTTTGGCTCTAAATTATGAGGCATTCCTGGTTTTGAAATATCTATCATATATTATTTGTCCTTAAACTACTGGGATGATTTACTACCGTATAAGTAAATTTAAAATTTATAATCCAATTTTCAAAATTACTTGAAACAACGTAATCATAACAATTTATATTAACAATTTTGGTAAAATTCATGCGATGTCATCATATGCAAATATGATAGTGGATAGGAAAGGCAGAAAAACAGTAAATCACATATTTTTGCAGCCATGATATTTATGTATGTTGTATTTTCCTGGTTAAAAATTAGAAATAAGTTTTGTCTTCATTAAACTGAATTTTTGAAGTCAACAATTCTGTATCAGATCCTATACAAAGATAGGAATTAAATAAATTGAGACCATTCTAATTTCAATTTGAAGAAAGTATTACCATCAATGTTTTGGGCATCATTGGATATTTTCTTCTGAACTTGATTGAATACAGATATCGGCATTTGCAAGTTGCAAAATAAATAGTTTCTAAAATCCCAAATGACTTCAGTTTATTAAAAATTTGTTGAGAATTTTTTTATGGACAATATGTGGTCAATTTTAGAGTGTTCATGTGCAGATGAGAGAAATGTATATTCTGTTGTTGGGTGGAGCATTCTGTAGATGTCTGTTAGGTGCACTGGGTCAAGTGCTGAGTTTATGTTTTGAATATCTTTTTAAATTTTTGCTTCAATAATCTGTCAAATTATGTCAGTGGGATGTTGAAGTCATCTACTGTTTTTGTGTGATTATTTCAGTCTCTTTGTAGGTTTCTAAAAACTTGTTTTATGAATCTGGGTGCTCCAATGTTGGGTGCATATATATTTTGGATAGTTAAATCTTTTTGTTGAATTGAACCCGTTATCATTATGTAATGCCCTTCTTTATCCTTTTTGATCATTGTTGATTTAAAGTCAATTTTTTTCTGAAATAAGAACAGCAACTCCTGCTCATTTTTGTCTTTTGATTGCTTGATAGATCTTCTCTATTCCTTACTTTGAGTTTATGGGTGTCCTTGCATGTGAGATGGGGCTCCTGAAAACAGCATAGTGTTGGTTCCCACTCTTTTATCCAATGTGTCAATCTAGGCCTTTCAAGTGGGTCATTTAGCCCATTTACATTCAAGGTTGATATTGATATGTGCAGATTTGATCCTGTCATTATGTTGTTAGATCGTTGTTATACAGACTTGATTGTGTAGTTACTTTAGTGTTAATGGTCTCCCTACATAAGGATGTTTTGTGGTGGCTGGTAACAGTCTTCTGTTATGTTTATACCTCCCTTGAGGAACACCTGTAAGAGAGGTTGGGAGGTAATGAATTCCCTTAGCTTAGAGGGCAATAAAAATGGAAATCAGTAGCAAGAGGATTTTCCAAAATAATAAAATCTCATGAAAATTAAAAAATCTGCTCCTGAAGGACTTTTTGGTAAACAAAATTAAGACAAAAAAACACACATTTTTTTGAAACTAATGAGAACAAAAATATAACATATCAACATCTGTGGGACATAACTAAAGCAGTGTTAAGAGGAAAGGTTATAGCACTGAATGCTCACATCAAAAAGTTAGAAAGTTCTCAAATTCATAATCCAGTATCACACCTAGAGGAACTAGAAAAACAAGATGAAAACTACCCCAAAGATAGCAGCAGAAAAGAAATTACCAAAATCAGAGCTGAATTGAATGAAATGGAGACACAAAAACTATACAAAATATCAACAAAATCAAAAATTTGTTCAGTATAATAGTTCCATATACTTAAAACAAAACACAAAAAACAAAAATAAATAAATTCCCAGAACTGACAGGAAATGTTTCCATTTCACAAGTTGTTATGCAGGACTTTTTCAAAGGTCATTATGCAAGCCTGGATTAACTGGAAGGCAACAAAACTATGACAAAAAACTCATGGTTTGAACCAAAGATGAGTTGTTTTCAGTGAGTCTGCTGTTTTGCAACACAGATCTAAGTTCAGCCTGCTGAGTTGAAGGGATACAGAGTAACTTTACGATACTGAATGGGCAAAAGCTGGAAGCATTCCCTTTGAAAATCAGTACAAGACAAGGATGCCTTCTCTCACCACTCCTATTCAACATAATATTGGAAGTTCTGGCCTGTGCAATCAGGCAAGAGAAAGAAATAAAGGGTATTCAAATAGGAAGAGAGGAACTCACATTATCTCTGTTTGCAGATGACATGATCATATTTTAGAAAACCCCATCGTCTCAGCCCAAAAACCCTTAAGCTGATAAGCAATTTCAGAGAAGTCTCAGGATTCAAAATCAATGTGCAAATACCACAAGCATCTAAACACCAGCAATAGACAAACAGAGAGCGAAATCATGAGTGAACTCCCATTCACAATTGCTACAAAGAGAATAAAATTCCCAGGAATACAATTTACAAGGAATGTGAAGGACCTCTTCCAGGAGAACTACAAACCACTGCTCAAGGAAATGAGATAGGACACAAACAAATGGAAAAACATTCCATGCTCGTGGATAGGAAGAATCAATATTGTCAAAATGGCCACACTGCCCAAAATAATTTATAGATTCAATGCTGTTCCCATCAAACTATGATGTATATTATAATTTAAAAATCAACATTTTAAAAATAGATGAGGAACCATTTGAATTCTTAATAATATTTTCAGGTATTATGTACATTCATAAATTCCTCTTAACTTTTATGGCCTTTTAACAATCAACTATTGAAGAATTTAAATCAGAGATATCCAAAAAGGATTAAGTTACTTTAAAACCATATCAATTTTAAAAGAATTACTATATTATTCTACAACTTTTTATTTAAAAAGTATTATGACTAACGTTTGTCCATATGATGCATGAGATAGTAATACTCCAAAAAGTAAAAATTGGTCTAAAAATCTGTTAATATTCATGGATATTTGATGAAGTTAAAAGAATAGTCAACAAAATGAAGCCCATAAAATTGGAAAGAGATTTAGCTGTTTATAGCTAATATATGATCCCCAAGACACTTTCACCATATTTGCTACTTAGACAATATCAGAAGGAAATCAAAATATGGAGTACAGTGGCAAGATTATAGCTCACTGTATCCTTAAACTATTGCTAAGCTCAAGCAATCCTCCCACCTCAGCCTCCAAAGTATTTAGTTTGGTGCAAAAGGAATTGAGGTTTTTACCATTGAAAGTAATGCCAAAGTAATTGTGGTTTTACCATTAAAAGTACTTTGTTTTAATGGCATGAACCCCAAACAATTTTAAAAAATAGAATCATTTTGAGGAGTTAATAACTTATGAATAGCTGACTGTTTTGTGTAATACATAATTTATCTCTAGTTACTAAAAGCTTCATCTTTTGCACACAATCAAACAAGTACTATCTCTCCCTTGCAGATCCTTGCCCCATCTTCTGTCTAGTTCTGTAAATATCTTCAGATTAATCTGCCCTTGAATTACACAATCTGAATAAGTCTTATCTATTTTCTGCTTGGGTTCTGGCTAATACAACCATATAGAAATAATTTTTAAGACTATCTTGGATATTATCTATGATATTACCATAAACCAAAATAAAAAATGTTAATATTTCCTATATAGTATATACATGTGTAAACATAATAATCTTTATAAAGGCAAAGGAACTAGAGATGACATCTTGAAACTCAGTCCCTCTGCTCTATTTTTAATGCCTTCGTATATTTTAAAATAATTTAGGGAAAATATAATGAATAATAATTACAAACATTTTAAAAATACAAATAAGCAAGCAGTAAGAGGATAAGGTCACTTCAGTGACAGGGACAAATTTCTTCTCCTCCTCCCTATCCCTTCTTCTCTTTTTGTCTCTTTCATCGCTCTTTCTCTCTTCCTGAAAGCACACACACACTCAGAACAACCTACTTCTCTTTAACATTGCATTGTGGATATTTTTATTTCGAGAAAATCTTCTTTAAAGACAAAATTCTGTCATATAAAAGTTCTATCATTCATTTAATTAAACACTTCTTTTCAGACATTTAACTTATTATATTTTCTTCTTTATAAACAATACTGCAATGTTAGTCCCTATGGCTGTTTGTTTGCATGCAGTCAAAATAAGTACTTTGATGTTATATTGTGAGCTAAGGGGCATGAAGCATTTTAAAACTGCCAACATTCGCGGGACAGAATATCCTCAAGAAAGTAGACCTACGTTTTCTAATAACTCAAAACTATGTAGTCCCCCGCACCGTGATATCTTTTAAAGATGGTATTGGCATTAAATAAACAAAAGTGAAGTTTAGCTAATTTACTTTGTCAATTTTTGTTTAACTGTAATTTTATATAATGTGAGAAGTAATTTCACAATAAGAATTCCATTTCTAAAAAGCTCTCTTACTCTTTCATTGTTTACCCTTCCTTTTCCTTCCAAAAAGAAAGACCTCTTTGGTTTACAAATGGATGAAATTATTAAAGGAAAATATTTCATATAATTATTGTCCATATACTCTTAAGAACTTAAAACTTTACATTAAAATGTCAGCAAATTTTATTTTCTATAATGTTTTCACTGAGAAAATGTTTTGTAGATTTTTTTTAGTTTTGTAGAACTTTAAGGAGTGAGTTTGATAAGAATTACACTGAATCTGTAGATTGCTTTGGGCAGTATGATCATTTTTCAGTGATCAATTATTTTGATTCATGAGCATAGGATGTTTTTCCATTTCTTTGTTTCATCTACAATTTCTTCCATCAGTACCAATGACATTTTTCACAGCATTAGGAAAAGGAATCCTAAAATTTACATGGAAACAAAAAAGCCCAAATAGCCAAAGCAAGCCTAGGGAAAAACAACAACAACAAAGCTGAAAGCGTCACATTATCAGACTTTAAATTACACTACAAGGCCATAGTAACCAAAACAGTATGGTATTGATATAAAGATAGACATAAAGATTAATGGAACAGAATGGAGAACCCAGAAATAAATCCACATGTTTATTGTCTACTGATCTTTACCATACTTGGCAAGAAGACACAATGGAGATAGAACATCCTTATAAATAAATAGAACTGGATAAATTGGATTGCTATGAGCAGAAGAATGAAACTGGACCCCTATTTCTCATTGTATACAAAAATCAACTCACAGTGGATTAAAGACTTAAATGTAAGCCCTAAGACAATAAAAATTATATTTAAAGAAAAGCTAGGATAGCCAAGCATGGTGGCTCATACCTGTAATCCCAGCACTTTAGGAGGCTAAAGTGGGTGGATTACTTGAGCCTAGGAGTTAGAGACCAGACTGGGCAACATGGTGAAACTGAATCTCTACAAAAAATACAAAAATTAGTCAGATGTGGTAGTGCAAGCCTATAGTCCCAGCTACTTGGGAAGCTGAGGTGAGATTATCACTTGAGCTTGAGAGGCGGGGGTTGAAGTGAGCTGAGATCACACCATTGCACTCCAGCCTGGGTGACAGAGTAAGACTCTGTGTCAAAAACAAGCAAACAAACAAGAAAACCTAGGGAAAACTCTTTTAGACATTGGTCTTGGCAAAAATTCATGACTAAGACCTCAAAAGCGCAGGTAACACCAACAAAAAATAGACAAATGGGCTTTATTAAACTAAAAAGCATCTGCACAGCTGAAGAAATAATCAAGAGTCAACAGACAACCTGCAAAATGAAAGTAAATATTTGCAAACTATGCATCTGACAGGAAACTAATATCCAGAATTTATGAGGAACTCAAACAACTCAGCAACAACAAGAAATAATTCTATTCAAAAGTGGGCAAAGGATGAGTAGGCATTTTCAAAAAGAAAACATACAAATGGTCAACAAGCATAGGAAAAAATCCTCAACATTACTAATCATCAGAGAAATGCAAATTAAAATCACAATAATATCTTTCACCAGTCAGATTAGGTACTACTAAAAAGACAAAAAGTAACAGATGTTGACGGATATTCAGAGAAAAATTAGTATATTTTAGTCTGTATTAGTCTGTTTTTATGCTGCAAAGTCTCTTTTCATGCTGTAAATACATACCTGAGACTGGGTAATTTATAGAGGAAACAAAGTTTAATGGGCTTACTGTTCCACATAGCTCGGGAGGCCTCACAACCATGGTGGAAGACGAAAGGCACGTCTTACATGGCAACAGATAAGAGAGAATGAGAGCCAAGTGGAAATGGAGACCCCTTGTAAGATCATCAGATCTTGTGAGACTTATCCAATACCATGAGAACAGTATGGGGGAAACTGCCTCCATGATTCAATTGTCTCCCACTGGGTCCCTCCCACAACAAATGGGAGTTATGGGAGCTATAAATCAAGATGAGATTTAGGTCGGGATACAACCAAATCACAGCAGAACCCTTAAACGCTATTGTTGGGGATGTAAATTAGTACATCCTCTATGGAAAACAGTATAAAGATTTTTTCAGAAAACTAAATATGGAACTAATCCTCAACTTAGTAGATACCATTGGATCATACTGAAGGTATATATCCACTATTGGATATATACCAATGAAAAAAAATCATTGTATCTAAAAGACACCTGCATTGGTATGTTTAAAAAATGCCAGCACTATTTATCACAGCACTATTAATCTGTGTCCATCATGGAAGGCTAGATAAAGAAAGTGTGTCATGTATAAACAATGGAATACTATTCAACCATAAAGAGAATGAAAGAATATCTTTTGTAGCAACATGAATGAAACTGGAGGCCACTATCTCAAGTGAGACAACTCAGATATAGAAAGCCAACTAATGCATGTTTTCACTTATAAGTGGGAGCCAAATAATGTGGACATATGGAATAGAGTATGTAATGATAGACAATAAAGACCAGGAAGAGTGAGCCGGTGGGAGTTGGGTGGATGACAAGAAATTACTTAATGGAAACAATGTAGATTACTATGGTGATAGACATCCTAAAAGCCCTGACTTCACCACTACACATTCAACCCATGTAATAAAATTATACTTTTACACCATAAATGTATCGACATCTTTAAAAATGTCAAAAAGTGAGTTTCAACATCTATAATCCTCCCAATGCATCAAACACAGTTCTTGTTCTTCATATCATTACTCACTGTATTTAAAAAAAAATACAAAGAAGTAGATGTAATTAGTTGAGCAAAGTGAGGCTTTCATGGATTATTTTGGAAGCAATCCCTGAGCTTTGTGTTCAAGGATATTCTATCATTGTTCTTTATACACATTACATAAGGGTGTATTTCTGTGTGTCATTATTAAACCCAACATTATTAAGATAGATTTATGGGTAGAATGATCCTTCCTGGTAAGAAGCATAGTTTGACATTAAAATGAGCCCAGAGCTAAATATTGCATATGTCCAGAAAACTGGAGTTAGGTAGATCTGTAACTGTAAGATTGCGACAACTAACGATGTTCAACGGCAGAGCAGAATAGGAGATAAAGACTTACAGATGTTTCATGTAGAGGTGCATGTAGAGGTGTGTGGGAATTTGTGGATATATCTATAAACAACCTTTCTTTTATGTTTATTACTGCCTATTGACTATGTAATGATTGATTTTGTTGGTGTTCATACTTTCTTAATGTCACTAATGAAACTACAGAGAATTACTAAATTGTGGACTCATGCTGATATCTACTTCACTTTCTCAACTGAGAAGTCAAACTGTGTTGGGTTTTGGACGTTTTAAAATCTGCTGTATTTTTTAAGTGAAGATGATTAAGATGTGTTTTGTCTTGTCCTGTTTATGCTCAAAGTTGAATCATATGGCTCTTCCTACTGGACCTATTAGTTGTATGCTTCCCAAAATATATCCTTAAATAGGTTTGTGAAAATCACATAGATAGTAAGAGTCAGAAGTGATAAGTGTACAACAGAATTACTCTAAAACCTAGTTAATCACGCTACTACTTTGCCTCCTGGTTAATTATCTAATTCTTTTACTGCAAATGGTTACTTGCTTTTGACAGAGGTTAATAATATATCCATTAGAAACCATGTATAAAACTGTGCTTTAGGCCTTATCTCTAGTGCAGAAAAAGCTGCTACCAAATATTCTGAACATTGTGTTCAATATTTTGGCCCAATTATTCTGCTAGATGAGAAAACGCTAGTGCATTGACTGTTTTATTCAAGTTCTATGTGTTGGTTATGGAGAAAGCCCAGAATTCTACGTTGGGTGGGACGTTTCTGTGGGGTTTACAATCTACAACAAGTTAAAAAAGACATACAGAAAGACAATTCCCTAGACATGTTAGTTTAAATTGTCTACTTCACCTAGTTTCAAGCAGGAATACAAGCTCATAAACCAGTAGATATCATTGGATCATACTCAAAGGTAAAAAATAGTCTTCATCTTACAAAGGCTAAGATCTTTTGCCTAAGCATTTCAGAGAAGATTGAAAATTTTAGGTATGATCATATATAGGGTGATGAATCATAAATAACCTCATTTTGGGCACAATTTAGGAGTTACCTGGATTTTCAAAGGCATATAACTGATTTTATTTAGTTTCTACCATCAAACATGCATTTCTTATCTTAGTAGTTTGACAAATTCATGCTTGTCTAGCAGTCAATATTTCAATTTTTCTAGTACAGAAAATAAGTAAGCAGTGGCCTGGTTCAGATATATTGTATTACTAAATCTATAAGACAGAAAAGTATGATACATGTTGACTTCTTATGTAAGCTTTTATATTAGTAATTTCTATTTCTTTTGATCTTAAGTTACACTGTTTCAAAAAGTTAAAAACCTTTTTGGAATTAGAAGTATAATAATGTAGAAAAGATAAAGCCATCCATTTATGCAACATTATATAATTTAGTTGATGTCAAATTAGCCTGCTTGAAGTTAATTTTTATAAAAATACTAACAAGTTGAAACATCAAAAAAAAAATAGATTTCTCTCTAATAGTAAAGATTTGTTATCTCTGTGTGTTTTCTTTCTTATGAACTTAAAAAAATCTACAATGATGCTTATGAATTTTTTTTTTTTTAGTCTCGCTCTGTCACCCAGGCTGGAGTGTAATGACGCAATCTCGGCTCACTGCATCCTCTGCCTCCTGGGTTCAAGTGATGCTCCTGCCTCAGCCAAGCAAATAGCTGTGATTACAGGTGCACACCACCATGCCTGGCTAATATTTGTATTTTTAGTAGAGGCGGGGTTTTGCCATATTGCCAGGCTCAACTCAAACACCTGACCTCAGGTGATCTGTCCATCTTGGCCTACCAAAGTACTGGGATTACAGGTGTGGGCCACAGCACTCGGCCATGAACTTTTAAAATAATATACAAATTAAATATTCAGTTAAGTTAGAGTAGTATAACATAGATCAGAAACATAGTTTCTTCATTTTACACTTATTTTATAATGAATTAAGTCAAACTGGTTTATGTAGAGGCTGACTATAGAAATATCAAAATAGTGTTGCCTTTTAGTGAATGTCAAATCCTTTTGATTAATAGAATCTTATGTTTCTACCTCATATAAATTTCTTAATTTTTAACCTATATAATAATGTGATATTACTGTCATGTATTAGACTTTTGCCTTACTAGACAGTTAACAATTTGAAATATGCAATTAGTTATCATCTTATTACCAAGTATATAAAAGTATTTATCCAATAAGTTGATACAATTGTTTTCAGAATAATTAAATGTTCATTCAAAGCAAGGATTAATATCCACAGATGATAATATTCCTGGTGCTTAATAAATCCCTAAACCATACCTTTGATGGATATGTAGATAGATACATAGCTCCTCATTTGTAAAATGAGGAGGCTAAAATGCCGTAAGGTTAGATATTAATCAAACTTATTCTTTGATCCTATAATTGCTAAAAGTTTTATTAAAGTTTAAAACCTTCATTCTCTCAAAGGTTGAATGATGGAAATTAACTATGCAAGTTATGAATTTTCTGTTTGAAACTCTTTTATTCTTAGAAGTTGTAACTGGAGATGCTAGATACATAGCATATTTAAAGTTGTATTAATCCATTTCTCAGATAAGTGATCACTTCAATCTACAAGAATATAAATTAATAGTTCATCCATGTTAAAGATAGTTTCCTTTTATACCCTAAATTAGAAGTAAAATTGGATGTTTATAAATTAAAGATTTTAAACCAAACTAAAAAACTATCAAATAAAATTAGTTCTGTACTTTGCCATAAAAAATATGCCTTCACAGCAACCTGGAAAGCTAGGTTTGAATTTAAAGTTCTCAGTCCCTTGGATGTCTGTGTTTGAATGTGCTGGTTGAGGAAGAGCTTAGACCCAGCCCCATGTCTTCGGCTCACAGCTTGCCCCATTGTATTCCCATCTCCGACCTTGTACCTGAAGGGACTTAATGCTTGCATGTGTAAACATTCCATCTTTTACTTTTAGGGTCCATCTAAACAGCCTTTGTAAAGAGCATCCCCTTGATCCTTCCTTGGAATGTTCCCAGAAGTATATACACATCAGTGTGTTCTGCCTTAAGGAAGGCAGACTCAAAGAGGCCCATGCGAGAACTGGTAACATGGCCTTGGGACATTTGGGCAAGACCTTCTAGTGTCTTGGATACCTGGAACATGATCCAGAAGAGGAACCTGTGAGTTTTGGGTGGTCATGTCTTCTTGGCCCTACAGTCTCCTCCCAGGGCATGGCACCTTTTTCCTTGGTCTAAAGATGGTAAAGTTTTAGCTACATATCAGGCACAATTGTGTTTTCTTATCCTATTTGGTGGCAGGGTCCAAATTTCCTAGCTAGTATGGGTAAGTGGTTGTACATGTGGTTCATGATCATTATAATAATATTTTAGTAACTAATTTTTCTTCTAGAAATATCAAATTATATATTTTGGGGTACTTTTTATTCTGCCTTTTAACCATTAGTTTACAGTGGGGACTGCTCTTTTAACCACATGTGAAAGGATGGACGTGTAACTCATCCTGCCATAGGATTATTTGAGCTAAAGCTAGGTAAATGGATTAGGTCTCATTGTAGTAGAGAAATGTGAAGAGGGAAGCTATCTGGAAGACATTATTTCCAACCATATGGACAAAACCTAAGAAAGTATGCCAATATGCAGAAGAGAGTAGGACTCACACATGCTAGGACTGAGCAAAGCCACAATTTAGTGCTTTTCTCCAAGGCATAAGGACTTTAAAATGTAATCTCATTGAGTTGTTCAGGTACCTAAATTATATGGAAATTATCAGAACAGTACAGAAACTGCAGAAATAGCCATTAGCTTTTTGAAAAAGCTGTTTCTCTCCACTTTAAATGGGATATCATTTATTTTCCACCAGTTTGAGAGCAGCTCGATTCTTAATAGTGTGACAGATTTTTAATCCCTAACCTGTGAGTACTGAGGATCCTTGTGAGTGTGTGAGGCCATATGGTGCTTTTCTGCAGTCATATGGAAAACCAGCTGGGCCACCTAAAGATTTATGATCAATTATCTATGCTTAAAGGGCATAAACTCATTGAACAATGGCTCTTTCTGGGTTGCTATGTAAGGGGGAATACTCAGCTATTATGGAGTTTCTTTGTCAATAGAAAAAGTTATTAACTCAAATTACGAAAGTTTATGCTTAAAATAGACTATAGTTTATAATAAAATTAATAAATGTTTTGATAGTTTTGGTCTTCCTATGTTAAACATCCACGAACAAAAACACACACACAACACATAGTCAAACCCGCATGCACAAAAACTATCAAAATTTGTTGAATGATTTAAATACTGTTCTAGCACTTATGTATAAAAATCATATCGTTTAAAGTTGCTTTCCTTTTATATTTTCATGATCATTTTATTATAAATGGTTCAAGCTGGGAAAACATTTCATGGCTCTAATTCTAATTCATGTCTTATTATTATCCAGTCCTCCATTGTTGTCTCTAATTTGGCAGCTGACCACTTTGGGGAAAATATTATAATCTCTCTATGTTGTCCTTAATGTAAAGATAGTTTTGTTTATTAATAATCTGTGTGTATTTATTGTGACTATTGGCAGATATACATGATTAATAATATCCCCATAGTTCTAGGAATAATTTGATAAATAATCCCTATAAGCTGTTTGTACTAGTTTGAGTAAAATTCTCATTTATTAGGTATTCATTTAATAATATTCTTCCTTTTATAAAGGAACAGTTGTTCCTTTATAAAAATAATTGAATATAATGACTCCCAGTTCTGAAAAAGGTGCACATAGAATGATGGAAAGACTTAAAATGAGACTAAGACTGAACTGGAAATTAAGCCATTAATCTTCCCATTTTCTAATTTTTTAAGGGTGAAATTCTGGGGTTAAAAAAATCAATCTTTATCTGTTACATTGCTTCAAATGTCACACTTGAATCATTTACTTCTAAAGCTTTGAAAAATTAGAATAAACTCTAAACTATAATACTTTCAAGTGTCTAATATTTTGTATCATGGATTTATGATATGTAGTCAATTACATTCATGAGCATGCTAATATACTACATTAAACCCTAGCTGATTGTTTTATGCTGTAAATATAACTTTGCTTATTTTTTATTTTCATAATGAGTATCCACAGTTATCCTAAATTATGATTCATTGACAAAGTTCAACTGAATTACAATATAAATGATTTTTTGAATAAATTTAAAGCAATCAATAATTATTTATGCCCTGCCTACCTCAACAAAAAAAATGAATCAGATTACCACTCTTACAAAGTCAATTTAGTTTATATATGCATATCTTGATACCATTATAGACAGTGAAAATTGATATCTATTTTATAAGTAATTTAAAATCTATTTACTGTCATAACTAGAATCAATGAAATTTTAATTATGATAATGTATCTTTTCAAATAATAGACATTTTTAGTAATATACTGCCAGTAATGAAATATAAATTTATATCGTGTCTGTACTCACATTCACATATAACTTTCTTTTTGAGATATCATTAATATAAAATAATTATTATTCAACTACAGTCAAAACCAATATTTTCTTTACTAAATTGGTTTATAAAGTTATTAAATTTCATGTAACAATACTTATTTGCTTTCCATAAGTAGAAAAAAGGCTGAATGCAAAGAAATTTTAAAAATACATACACAGATACTAAACATCACTAATATTAATAGGTTATCAAATTTATGAAAGTATTTGGAAATTCAATGAGATCTTTCTCTTAATAATTACTTTACATTTTTAAAGAGTTTTCCAATGTCTTTCATTTTTACATAAGGCAAACACTTTTTTTTCTAAAATTTACCTTAGGCATGGGTTTGACACAGAAGAATATTCAAAATATTACATTTTCTTCCACTGTTGTATGATTTATTGTTTACTTATTATTTACGGATTTTTCTACTGGGTGAGACTGTTGAATTGGGGAGAGAAGAAAAATGTGAAAGGGTGAATACCAGATAAATATTGATTGAATGATTAATCTGTTAGGACGTGTATGCTCTTTAGCAAACCCCAGAGCTTCCCTCGGTACATCTGTTATTAAACAAAACAAAAGAAAACAAAACAAAAAATCCTCCTTACCTGCGGAAAATCTATATTATTTGGAATTATAATGGCAGAATTATTCTCTCAGAAAATATATGCTTAATATGACAAAATAAATTTAGTGAGTAAATAGTAAAGTTGTCTTCTACACTAAATTTATTATGATATGTACATATGCATGCAGTAATATCAAATGCAAATGGGATTCATGAACACTGATTAAGGTGTGTAAAATAGTTTGAAATATTCATGCTATAAAATTAATTATTAACTGCATTGTTTAATGAGAATACACAACTTGTATTTTCCTTTAGATTTTCAGAGTACTAAAACTCTATTTTATGTATGCAGGTAAGCTTTAATTTGAAAAAGCTTTAGTGTTTATATTAATTGCTGTTCACTTCTCTGCCTATATTGCTACTGCCAAATTGATAGAACAAGTTAAAAAATTCAGACTTTGGGGTATAGAAATGTTATAAAAATAACCTCTAAAACTGTAATAACTAAGTATGCACATTTTTTAAACTACAAAACATGATTGGAGAAGATGAAAATGATACTTGAAGTTCATGTCTATTTATACTCCTTCAGTAAAATTAGACATAATTAGCTCCCTATAGTCATTAAAAATATGAGAGGTGATTTAATTGTTTGGGGGGCTCCCAATCTGATGACTATCCCAGAACTGTGGCTTAGACAAAGCATATTTATCATGCATCATAACAAGTGAACCTATAAAATCTATAGAGTGAAATGATATAAATCAGCAGGCAATAAATACTTACTGAACCTCTGGAATTTTCGAATTCCCGCTTCTACAATGAAACAATATGGACTCTGTAAGGACAGTAGGAGAAAATATTTAATGATCTAGAATACAAATGACGAACTGGTGGGTGATGGGAGTACATATTCACTGGACTAATGGGATTTTGAAAATTCTCATTTTTTAAATAAAGAAAATGAACTATTTATGTGGCCAAAATATACATATAAGGATGATCTGTGTTAGTGGTTGGACACCAGTGGCTTGAGGGATTTGGTATAATAATGTAATAAGTTTACCCTGAATTGATTGAGTGGGCAGCATCAATTCTAAACTTAATTTAGTCACCAACATTTAAAAATCCACAATTTTTCTGTGAGAATCCATTCTCTAACTTAGAGAATCTGATACCATGGGTACCTCATTAACACACAGTGACAATCTATTCAATTTGAGGGACAGCTGCATCTTAAACAGGGTGCCCATTTTTTTCCTTTTTCATGATTCAGATCCCTTCTTCTCTGAGTCATAAAGATTAGGTTTCATATGGAACTGCCTGAGAACCTCCCTCACCAGCTTCATCTTCATCTCCATCCTGTGTGTCTATTTTGTATTCATGGCAATTATTGCTACTGGACATTTCTTCTTTGTTTAGATCACTCGAATTTTGGCTATCAGGTTCTCCAGGACCTAGAATAAAGCCTGTTGAATAGAAGAGTCTAAATAATATTTATGAAATGAAAGTCATGTGTCTAAGTGTAGGTTGTCATTTATTTGTATAATGTTTCTGTTGCTTTGCTCACAGTAGGAAATAGAAAATTTTTCTTACGGTTAAAATTATATCAAGAGTAAGAAATACAAGATTAACCAAGATCACGAGAAGTTTTATATATTCAGGTTGCTTCACATTTTATTATCTTCCTTTTTGAGGTTTTTAGAAGATTATTTATTCTGAAAGTGAACAACTGTATCACTATCATTAATGGTCTCTATTTCTTGGTAATTTGCAAAATTTGTTTATTGTACAGCACTCTTTAAAATTATCTGTTTAATTATCATATCCTTGAAACAATACTATTTTAAAATCATCATAGATTTATCACACATTACTCACATTTGCTACTTTTTTTTTTTTTTTTTAAGACACAGTTTCACTCTGTCACCCAGGCTAGAGTGCAGGGGCACAATCTTGGCTCATTGCCACCTCCACCTCCTGGGTTTAAGCGATTCTCCTGCTTCAGTCTTTCGTGTAGCTGGGATTACAGACATGTGCCACCATGAAAATTTTTTATCATTAGTAGAGGCTGGATTTCACCATGTTGGCAAGGTTGGTCTCGAACCCCTGACCTCAAATGATCGGCTCATCTCAACATTTAATACTTAGAATTTTTTTTATATTACTACCTCTTTATCTTGTTAATTTTTTTCTAAGTGAGTACAACAATGACTGGCAGAATTGTGAAACATTTACTCATTTATTGGAAACAACTCATTCTATTTATGTGATATTATAGTATAGTCACGAATGTTATGATTAACTGGGTGAAGAATGTATAGGATATGGCTATTATTTCTTACAAGTGCATGTAAATCTACAATAATTTTAGAATTATAATATTCAAAAGAAATCTAATTCCTGGAAGAATCTTCTGTATAAATTCAGAAATTCTTGTTAAATGACTAAATCTATATATAAATTGATAATTTCTATCTATTTATTCATTAAAATGACTCTAAATCGAAGACAAAATATACTGAATGCTGTATTGATTGGATGACAAGAATAATTTGCATAGCCATGTATTTCAATAAAATCTCACTCTCCTGGCCTCTATAGTTTCATCTGCCAGAACACAAAATAAGACTCTTGTAGTTAGTCTACAAGGTCTGGCAAGGCCTCCTTCTTTTCTCCCAACCTTTCCTGTTTCACTAATATCATCTATATAGAAAACAAGTCTCTAAAAACATATGTACAATGAGAATTGATAAACCATCTCCAAACAAGATTAAAGCAGAATTAATCTTGTTATAATCTGCATCCCTTTTTACTTCTGCTACAATTAGAAGCTAAGACTCAACAGGCCAGCCCCCATCTTCTACTCTTTCACAGTCAAGCACCCCTGTTTGACCTCACTAACTCTTTCACTGTCATCTTGAGAACACTAATTATCAGCAAAATTCCCCATAAAAATAATTTTCTTTCTTATGGCTGCATAGTATTCCATGGTGTATATGTGCCAAATTTTCTTAATCCAGTCCATCGTTGATGGGCATTTGTTTTGGTTGCAAGTCTTTGTTATTGTGATGAGTTCATGTCCTTTGTAGGGACATGGATGAAGCTGGAAACCATCATTCTCAGCAAACTATCACAAGGACAGAAAACCAAACACCGCAAGTTCTCAATCATAGGTGGGAATTGAACAATGAGAACACTTGGACACAGCAAAGGGAACATCACACACTGGGGCCTGTTGTAGGGTGAGGGGATGAGGGAGGCATAGCATTAGGAGATACACCTGATATAAATGATGAGTTAATGGGTGTAGCACACCATCATGGCACATGTATACATATGTAACAAACCTGTGTGTTGTGCACATGTACCCTAGTACTTAAAGTATAATAAAATAAATAAATAAAATAATAATTTTATTTCTAAGTATTACCTCCATTTTTTTCCACCCAAAGCAGGTTAATAAAAATGGCTCTACTGGTCAGAGATTAAGATGCATGAATTGCAACTCTATCAAGTATGTGTGTGTGAGTGAGTGAGTGAGTGAGTGAGTATGTGTGAGGGTGGGAGGGGCCATTCTTTCCCAAACTCTATTACCATAAGCCTAGAATACAGTACACACCCTCAAGCCTTCTCAAATATCTCTTGTGTAAATCTATTCTCTGTGTCTCTTGAAATCTTCAGAACTATGGAGTTGAGAAGAGAGAATCATATGTTTATACATTTTTAAACTTTAGCTTATCTGAATAAAATGCAGTCATGAAATTCCAGTCAATACCACAAGTCACAACTTCACATGTTTGCATTTCTGCACTACCGTACTTAAACAGAATACATCAAATTCCTACCTTATTTTAATGTCCTTCAAAAATGTTACAGTATGTAAAAACAAGGGAGGTGAGCTTGATTTTTTTACATGTAAACTTTATAAATAATCATTATAATCATCTGTTAAAATGACATTGAAAAAGAAAATACTGTTCAATACTTCATAAGTAAGAATTCATTTCGTACGCTTTGTAAAATCTATAGAAAGTTCATATTTAATTGAATTTTATTATTTTACAAATTAAAAACTGTCTAAAATTGACACAGAACTAGAAACTATAAGGTATTTATTTCAGTATTTTGTTTTAAAAGTTGCCATTGTCAAGTGTTTTTGAAAATGTCATAAAATCTTGCTAATGCACCTAATAAACTACACTGCAGGGTATGTATTACTCTAAGCCATCTGGAAAGCAGTTAATGCCCTAAAGCACAAGAACCGATAGCCCCTTTATTTTCATCCTTGCTAGCTGTAGTTCTTTAAACCATTGTACAGTTTCTAAATTAGCTATGTCAATGTTCACATGAAAATTAGAGAATTCAAAAAGATAGCTGTATTGAAAGCTCAAGAACCTAATATTCAACAAAATTTCTCATGCTACATATTGCATATTGTTGTGCTGTAATTTATGTGAAGAGTAAAACAAAACAACATGAAATAAATTGAAATTTGTATATTTTAATAGAACATTTACCTGCAGTTTTCTACATACCTAAAGGCATACCTTGGAGATATTGTGGGTTCAGTTCCAGACCACTGAAATAAAGGAAGTCACATATATTTTTTGGTTTTCCAGTTTACATTACACTGTAGTCTACTAAATGTGCAATAGCATAATGTCTACAAAAATTATATACATACCTTAATTAAAAAATACTTCATTGCTAAAAAATGTTAACAATTATCTGAACCTTTCGCAAGGGATTCTCTTTTTTTAGTGGAAAGTCTTGCCTCAATCTTGGTGGTTGGTGATTGTGGTGGTTGCTGAATGTTGGAATGGCTGCAGCAATTTTTTAAACTAAGATGGCAATGAAGTTTGCCACATTGATCGACTCGCCCTTTTAAGAAAAATTTTCTGTAGCATTGTTAGGGTTTGGCTGTGTCCCCACCCAAATCACATCTTGATTTGTAGCTCCAGTAATTCCCACATGTCCTGGGAGGGACCCAGTGGGAGATAATTGAATCACAGGCACAGTTGCCCCATACTGTTCTCATGGGAGGATACAAGTCTAAAAAGATCTGATTGTTTTATAAAGGGATTCCCTTTTTCCTTGGTTCTCATTTCTGTGTTGCCTGCTGCCATGTAAGATGTGCCTTTTGCCTCCTGCCATGATTGTGAGACCTCCCCAGCCACATGAAACTGAGACTCTATTAAACCTCTTTTTCTTTATAAATTACCCAGTCTCAGGTGTGTCCTTATTAGCAGCATGAGAACGGACTAATATAAGCATGCAGTGTTGTTTCATAACATTGTATCCATAGTAGAACTTCTGTCAAAATTGGAGTCAATCATTTAAACCCTGCCACTGCTCTATCAACATTTATATGATGTTCTAAATCCGTTGTTGTCATTTCAACAATGTTCATCAGAATTCAAATCCACCTCAAGAAACTACTTTCTTTGCTGAACCATAAGAAGCAACTCCTTATCTGTTATAATTTTATCATGAGGTTGCAGCAAATGAATCCCATCTCCATTTTCACTTCTGATTCTCTAGCTATTTTCACCATATCTGCAATTATTTCCTCCATTGAAGTCTTAAATCCCTCAAAATCATCCATGAAGGCTGGAGTCAATTTCTTCTAAACTCCTGTTAATGTTCATATTTTGACCTCCCATGAATCATTAGTGTTCTTAATGACATCTAGAATGGAGAATCCTTTCCAGATTTTTGTGGAGCAGTCAGAAAACACATATTTATCAACTGATTTGGTCATCTTATATAGGGGTGTGTTATTGTGGACCAAAACAATAGTAACATCACAGATCACTGATCATAGATTATCTTAACAAATATAATAATAATAAAGTTTAATATTGGTAGAATCACTGAAATGTGTCACAAAGACGCAAAGTGAGCACATGTTGGGAAAATGGCACTAATAAATTTGCTCCATGTAGGTTTACTATAAACCTTCAATGTATCAGAAATATAATATCTGTGAAGCATGATAAATTGAAATACAATACAATTATGTGTGCCTATACAAAATCTATGTTGTTCAATGGTTTAAGTTTTTTTTTTCATTTTTCCATGTTATAATTTAACTAAAATCTGTCCTCCCAGTAACTAGTATTTTTTCTAAATTCTCCTCTTTATAAAAGAAACACATCACCCTTACATTAAACCTTTTTTCAGAAATCTAAAAAGAGTATCATATTTCAAGTTTGTTTACTTCATTTTCTCAAAACTTTCTCATGTTGAGCAGTTCCTAGTATCTTTAGTGTTGATCTCAATCATCCTTACGTAGTTCAGTTTATCAGTGTCTCATATAAATGTGGTGCTTTAAATTGGCTAAAACGGTGCCCATGCAGTCAGACCAACATAGTAAGTATTAAATATTTTTACATTTTTATTGGGAAACTTACTATTAACTTTATTTAGAATTTCAGTGTCTTGTTTCCATTAAATTTTCTAGTATTTCAATGACTTTCGCTTCCTAGCTTCTTCAGTAAAATTAATTATCCCATCGTCATGTATTCACCTCTGAATTATTTTTTGAAAATTGCACATTCCTCTCTATACTGCCAGTGTTTTAAATTAATTATCTACCTATTTGACTGTCTCTCTTAGAAGACCTCAAGTCTTTGAGTACAAGGACAAACACGTTTGTCTTGATACCCCTGGTGTTTAATGAAAGAACAGATTTACAAATTACTGAATGATAATTCAAATTTTAAAAGTTCAAGACCTGACATTTTACTTCTAAATCCCTATGCTTTGTAATAAAATTCCCAATCATAAAACTCTTTCAACAATTTATTAAAAATGATTAACCATAAGGTAAAAGGTGGCTACATTATACTTCTATGATACATGGAAAAATGAACATTTTCTTCTTTTAATGTGAGACAAAAAATTATTTCAGATATAATTAAAATAATGCTATAATGCTATGTATATTACTCTAAATAATATTATAAGCATATTCAAAAATTTATATTTTAATATCTCATTTATAGGGCTACATGTAATAGAAAGTATAAAGAACACTTTTTCCAGATCAAATTTTAAGAGTTACTATGACAAAATAGCTTTTAAGATACATACATGTCTCAATTTCCAGAGCAAAATAAAAAATTATTACAGCAGAATATTTCCCATCTGTAAATGTGTCTAAATAAATAATAATTATATTAATAAGCTAGAGATTGTAGGTGTTGTTTTTTTAGTTGCATCATAGCATTTACAGATGGGAGAAAATTTGGATTTTTAAGAGCCATCTGCTCTAATTTGCTATTTGTTGGCACTTTTTCATGATAAATTCTTTCAACTTTTATCTATTTTTAGCAAAATAATTTCATAAAATTCTGCCCATGTAAGATGCTGTTAAGTGTTAATTTTTAAAAAGAGGAAACTTTATTTTCAGTAATATTAGAGCTGGAAAATGTTTTGATGACAGATTTCCACCTGAAATTATTTATTTTTAGCATGGAAATTATAATTTTATTTTTTTCCACACCGAGACTGAGTACATAATGCCAAAGTAACTACCTAATTCAATTAATTTGATAAACTCAAAAAATTTTAATTGAGTTTTTAAAAAACTCAGTGTATAACTTTATCTTAGAATAAACAAAATAACAACAACAAAAACTAAGCTGATTTAACCAAAGTTTGCATTTTCATAAATATGCAACATCAGTCTCTAAGTTTCAAGGGCATTTAGCCTGCAGATACTCGAGTTTTATTTATGAGATTTCAAATTCTTTATGACCTTAAGAACACCATCTCAAAATTAAACAATTGAGTTTCCACATTATTTTTAGACTGTTAATGCTTTTTTCTTATTTTCTGCTCCTGGATTTGCTGTCTTTTTTGATATAATGAAAAGTCAAGTGAAACTGGCATAAAAAAGTGTTTGGAAGACATGTCCAAATATGTTTCCTAAGTGCTGATTTTAGGCACTGAAAATTTATTGGACCCTTGAAATACTTTCTTTGATCTATGTAAGAGACTTATTGACTTAGAGATAAGTCTCTTTCAGTACATAGTTCTGTTCCTTTATCCCTAATTTGCTTCTGAAACTCAACATTTAAAAAGAAAATGAAGATAGAGAGATCATTAGGATTTATACCTTCAGAACGCTGAGACAGTAGCACTCTGAATAAAATTTTTATGAGACATGACTTTAAATATTAACCATGCAACCACAAGCTATTATTCAAGTTCTATATGGAGGTAGCAACTCATCCATTGTTTTCTACTCGAGAAGCAAATTTTGTAAAATTTTAAATACTTGCTAAATAATTAAATAAACCTTTATTAATTCAAAATATTAGAAGTGATAAAATCCTTTTCTTTCTCTCATGTAGTCCAGAGCTTCACATCAGTGTATTCTTTTCTCATTTACAAAAAGAAACCATTTTCTTCATATCATTTTTAAAGGGGGAATGATTTCCTTTGTACCTCATACTTTATTCCCATTTTGTACTTCCTCAATGAAGACTTATCTGAACACTTCAGCCATACACATTTTCTCCCACCACTTCACTCATTCATGTTAATAATCTGACTGTTTTTTGAATCAGAGATCCCCCAATCTTATGTAACAATGACTCTATGAAGTTTTTACAGGTTTTGCCGTCCCCCTTCCCTTCCACTAAGCAACTGGAAGTCCTCAGAACCATAGGCCACGTAGTCAGTTTCTTCATATTTGTTACAGCACCAGCACTGAACAATGCACAAAACAAGTGACTTTAAAATACTTTCTGAATTAACGTATGGTTTAGATGAGTGCTTATTGAAACTAATTTTATGTCAGATGAACAAGTGTGGGGGGCAAACATCATTTAGTCTCCAATAGGGATTGGCATAAGTGGTCAGAACTCTGGCAAACATCATGCTGCCAGTCTAAAAGAAAACAGCTGGCTAACAACCATCAGATTGAAATTCTCAGTTTTTTTCTCCAAGGGTAAACCGAGGGTGAATTAAAGCTCTGAAGTCTACTAAAACATGTAAATTATACTTTTTTCTCCCTTCAACTGAATAGGCATGGTTTTATAAGCACAGTTTAATCCAAAAAGCAGATGTAGTTTTTCCTTACGATACAAAATAGAGCCAACTGGCATGCATAGTAGTTTTTTTTCTCTCATGTCATTATTGGAAGTGGCAGGTTGAAAGAACTAAGAATTATAATTTCAGGACATGGCAGTATAGGCAAAGAATAAAGTTCCAATTCTTTAGAGGAAATAGAAAATATGGAGGAAGAAAAAACATGAACTTTTATGGAAAAAAGTAGTGGCATAAAAAAATGTCAATCAGAAATTACATTATGAAATAGGCAAGTGCAATACTAAAAACAAGTATTATAAGTCCCCAAATAGTCTTTAAACATGTATGTAAAGGAATCTTACATTTTTAATAGATACATTTCAATTCAGCAAATTAGATATTTGCGATCATTTGATTAGCCTCCCTGCAAATAGCTAAATGCCCTCCTCAATGTACCCAAGAGATACCACATTTTCTGGTGTAATGGCCAGTGAGACTATACTTGAATCTACATAATTTTCTAGATCGAACTACTGATTTTAGCTTTTACATGAGAAAGATGGTTTCTTAATGTTTTCTGTACCCTTATCAAATAAATAAGTGCTTGCTGCTCCATAAGTATTTTTTGGTATGCTGATATACAGAATTGTAATAATCAGATGGGTCAACTATATAGTTTTATAATCAGAAGATAGTTATTCTGAATCCAATGCTGACACCTGCCAGCTGTATGATGTGGTCAAAGTGGCATCAATTTTAGACTTTTTAATTTTTTAGTTATTGTAATATTTAAACTAAATTTATGTAAAGCACTTCATTCTATACCTGGTACATATTAGATTAATAAATGGAATCTATGTTATTGATAATAAAAAAGGACATTACAGAATTTGATCTCATATTGAAGTAGAAAACATGTAAAATGCCAGCTCTCTTCTGGGTCACATAAGAAAGAGTTTAAAGTCCTGGTAAGCTGAACATTTACATTTTCTTTTGCTTTTCAAGTCCACAGTCTCTAAACAAAACCACAATGTGGAAAGTAAGCAGAGTCCTTAATAGGGGTTTTTTAACTTTAATTAGTGAAAAGAGTGAGACACTTCCTTAGAAAGTTTTAATTATCAATTTTAATTATCAGCCTATCATACTTTTGATTCAGATCACTATCTAGATCTAATCTAGAACAAGTCATTCAGTTTAGGTTGTCAAGGCACTAGTAAGGAAAACTAGAACTTGAGTATGTATTTAAGAACTCATGGCTCCCAGCAATAGACTGGGAATGAACTGAAATGTTTCGTAACAACTTCTATCCTATGTATTCCATTCTGCATCAGGATTTCCATAGTGTTTAACAAGAAACATGGGGCATTTTTTGTTTTAATTTGGATTTCATTATGTAGCTAAATCTAGTATGGAATGCATAATTACATTTCAGAGTAGAAGCCAAGAAACCAATGCCCTTTGTGTCTTCTAAGATGTACAGTGTACTGGGAAAAGGAAGCCAAAATATGGAAATCTTAAGTACGCACTGCAGGCTCCTAAAAGATTCAGTAAAAACAATGACAACAACAATCAAAAGAGCAACTAAAATGTTGCGTGTTTACCATATATATTACAATCGCATTTCTGGGTTATTTTCTATTAACTTGTCTTTAATCAGAAGAACTCTATGCATTAAGTACTCTTACTATCCAAAATTTAAATATAGGTAAACTGAGGACTGGAGAGGTTAAATAATTTCCCAAAGAGTAACACTTGTAAGTAAATATGTCTGAAAGGATTTTACAAATGTGAATACATCTTTTGAGATTGGAGTGGATAACTTGTCTAATCTCTCTGGAGAGAAATGCTCTATTCCTGCTAGAATTAATTATGTGTTTATTTATGTATGACAGTATTTCAGAGGTCACACTATACTTTGATAGTTAACATCTAATAATACTAGATTATTTGCTTAATTTTAGATTTTGATTGTTATTTGTACCACATGGTATATCAGAAAAAAACAAAATATTTTCATCTTCTCTCAATTATTTAACTTTGTGAGAGGAGATTTGGGGGCCTCATGTAGTCTCTCACTCAGGAAATGCATATTGCTTGAGAGAAATATAGCATAGCATACGGCTCATGTCATCTGATGGACAGGGCACCTCCCAGAGACTGCCTACTGAGGACTGATTAAAGTCTCTTATGTGGCTGCATCTTGACCTGGGTCACTGCTCATCTCCACAAGGAGGGATCAGATCACTTCTCATTACCAGAAATGTTCTGGTAGCTACATTTCTCATAATCTATACAGTTTTTCACAGCAAGCACTAAGAGGAAGACATTATTCTATCTCTACAATTCATATTTTCTGTCCCATGATAAATTTATTCCCATAATGATTGATATTGGGAAGGTTAACTCTCTTCTGAGGAAATCCCAAATTTGTAGGGATATAGTCTACTTTAAAAGGATATGGTCTGCTCAGTCCCTCAAAAGAAGAATCACATGGCTCTCACACATGACCTCTTTTCACAATATTGCTTTGAAATGAATAAAATAAAATATATACAATTGTAAGGAAACCCAATTATATTGAAATAGATGGGCGTTCAAATTTATACTTTAAATAAACAAATACAGTGGTGTCTCTAAAACCATGATTTCAAAGGAGTGACAAGTTAGATAGCATTTCAAGATTTCTACAGCATTTTTAAGATAATAAGGAAGGATCAAAGAAGTATCTATTGGTGACAGAGTCATAAGTACTACTAACAGTTTTGAGGTTAGTGAATATATAGATAAATGTTTTTCCTGTAAAAGTTCAACAGGATTCTACAATTTTTATCTGCAAACTCTTTGAGGATGCTTATGACTTAGATTATGACCTAAAACTCCAGTCTGAATGCAAATAAAAGAATCTAAGAACCTACAGAATAAGCGACTTAAGAGGAATTAATAGTAAGAGGCAAAAAGTTTTTAAGAAAAAGAAGGTCTGTTTCAAATAATTTGAACAAGGTAAATGAACTGAGCTTCTCAAAACGCCAAGGAAGATTACTATTCACACACAAATGTATTTTACTTTATTTTATATTTTATTTTATCCCATCCCATCCCATCCCATCCCATCCCATCCCACCTCACCTCACCTCACCTCACCTCACCTCACCTCACCTCACCTCACCTCATCGCATCGCATCGCATCTCATCTCATCTCATCTCATCTCATCTTAGAGACGGAGTCTTCACTCGTGTGGCACAGGCTGGAGTGCAATGGTGCGATCTTGACTCACTGCAATCTCCGCCTCCCGGGTTCAAGTGATTTTCCTGTCTCAGCCTCTGGAGTAGCTGGCACTGCAGGTGCTCGCCACCATGCCTGGCTAATTTTTGTATTTTTAGCAGAGACAAAGTTTTGACATGCTGGCCAGCCTCTCAAACTCCTGATCTCAGGTGATTCGCCCATCTCGGCTTCCCTGCATGCTGCAATTACAGGGGTGAGCCACTGCGCCCGGCCTCAAAAATGTATTTTAGAAGAAATAAAAATCAAGGAAAATGACTGGGCGTGGTGGCTCAAGACTGTAATCCCAGCACTTTGGGAGGCCGAGGCAGGCGGATCACGAGGTCAGGAGATCGAGACTATCCTGGCTAACACGGTGGCACCCCATTTCTACCAAAAAAAAAAATACAAAAAAAAATTAGCCGGGCGTGGTGTCGGCAGCTGTAGTCCCTGCTACTCAGGAGGCTGAGGCAGGAGAATGGCATGAACCCCGGAGGCGGAGCTTGCAGTGAGCCGAGATGGAGCCACTGTACTCCAGCCTGGGTGAGAGAGTGAGACTCAGTCTCAAAATAATAATAATAATAATAAATAAATAATAAATAATAAATTAAAAAATCATGGAAATTAAATCTGGTTTGTTATGGAGTAAAGAGAAAAGACTTATGCACTTGCAACTTAAACTCTGTTGGAAGAAGAAACTCAAATCCAACGGGGAATTGGTCAAAAATCTTGAAGGATAAAAAACTTGATCCATGCAAAATAATGATAATGAAATATATGGGCCCAAACAAACGAGAAATGGAGGTAATCACTTCTGTAACCTCAAAATACAGAACAAACATAACTGATATCCGGGGAACATATACAATGTGGTGATGAACGTCTTTGTATAAAGCTTTGTGCACATCTGCGTATAACTTCCTGGGATAGAAGTCTAAGAGGAAAATTTGGGGTTCAAAGAATATACAGGACAGAACGGTAAGTAGCATCATCATTACAAATCTCCCTACTGTTAAAGAGATGAAGAGACCTGTCAAACATTTGCCTGCAGGTAGGCCTTATCACTAATCCCCCTGTTTGCCAGTGGGCCAACTTTGCCTGGTTTATCCCCAAAGCAGTCATATTTACTAGCTTGGCCATTTCACCTGTTTTTAAAGAGGTCAAACTTATCTGGGACTAGAAGTGAACATCTGCTCATACAGAAAAAAAAAAAAAGTAACCTCACTGTTAACCAGGCTATGAGAACAGACACATAAAGCCAAGCTTCAAAGTTAACAGGAGACATAGTTTCTCCCAAAGTCATGCAGCAGCTATACAATGACATGACTACCTATTTTAGTAACTACTGTTTTCTTACCAGTGATGTTCCAAACCCACTTTGCCACACCCATCTCTGACTGGGGATATTCAGTTGCTAAACTACTCTCGCCTCATGGCAGGCACCAAACCCTACATAATTCCTCTTCTCCTAATCTCATCACAGAAACAGCTGATCTATGCTTCTCTTAGTTCCTTCCTCAGAACCCTTCAGTTGGAAACCGAGAAAACCCAACCCTTACAAAAGTTATTTCCCCTTCCTCTTGTTGAGTGGCATTCCATGGTTTGCCTGGAGTGACTTTTTGCATTGCATAGAGTCATTAAACTGATTTTTTTAGACTATAGGTTTTTGCCTGTGATTTTGTCCAAAGCACATTCATGGTTCCCACTAACTCAGGCTACTATTACCACTGAATAGTACTAAACCAAGTAGCTCCCTGTATTTTAGCCTCCTCTCTCCATTCCATCACTGTTTCAGCTACTTTTCATTCTTTACTACTGACCACTTGCTTCTACTTACCTCTGGCACTCATGACCACAATACATTATTGAAAGTCTTCTTGGCAAAGCCATTGTTTTTACTCTGTGATATTCTGAGGCTCTTTCATCTTTTCTACTGGTCAGCCACTTTGAATTACCTACTCAACTTCTTATCTTCAATATGTCTCAAGCACATGAAAATATGTCAAAAAGTAACGTCTCAATTTTCTAACCAGAACACGGTGTTTACTCATTCTTTCCCATTTTAGTTCCACTCTTTACAGTTGGTCAAGCTAAAAACCTGGAATTACAAATTAAACACGTAATGCATTCCTATACCTCACTCTCCCTTTACTACCTCCAATTTGTGAGAAATTTCTGCTGATTCTATTTACAAAAGATACAACTTGAAGTACCCTGTGTACACGTCTTCACTACCATTGACCTTGTCCGAACTACCATAATTTCTCACCTGATCTTCCACAAAAGTCTGCAATAATACTTTCAATTTGTTTGATTATTTATAAACATATTTTATCTAATTTTTATATATTTTATAACTCTTCTTATAATTGTCAGAATTATAAACCTTTTTTTCTTTATGTTTCAATGAATGTCTCTGTGCTAGATACTTTAATAGACACTGAAGATACATAAATAATTATGTATCTTCCTTGTCCAGACAGTAGTGGAGAAACAGACAAGAAGATCCAGGATCAGAGCAAAAGAAGACAATGAAAATAACTGAAGAAAGTGTGAAAATATATGTAAAAATATAATATAGATAATCAAAAGGATATTTCCCATTAAGTCACAGAACTCTCACTTGCTTGAGCCTGGATTTTAAGGCCCTGAGAGAGGACTCTAGGAATGCGTTTGCATGGTCATATGTTTTTTCAGAATGTGCAGAAGTAAGGTATTTTAACCACACTTGTAAAGACCACTGTCTTTTTCCACTTAGACCTCCCTCAGACACACATCCTTTCATCTAAGGTAGCATTGCAGTGGTCACAGATATTTTTGGGGATCTGGTAAAAGGAAGTTGAGTTGGAAATACATTTAGTTTTGGTTTAGTGGGATGTATTTTTGTGGTTCACAGTCATTTCGGTGTACAGTTATATTCCTGCAAGCCAGCATGCAACAGCAATGACTGTGAAGAATGTTCCTCACCTTCACTGTGCCAACTCACCCATCGTCTTGACAAGAAAGACAGGACCAGAGGTTGTATCACATATGTACTGAAATCTATCAAGTTAAATTTAAAAGCCACTTAAATATTTTTCCAAATTTGATATGAATCATAAAACTTTGTATGTCACTACCAATTTCAAATTGTGAAGTAGGAAAAATTTCAAAATATCAGCAATAGTAATTTGAAAGAAATTCTTAATTCTTTTTTCTATTCTTATTAGAGAAACTTATATCATCAGATTATTTTCCTATCAAGAAGCAACCAAAGAGAGTGAAGCCCATTTTTTTTAAAGTATCACCAAGTTCCATAGGGTAGTTAATAAAATTATTTTATTATTTTTATAGATATTCTGATATTTATAGGATTTGAAACCCTGTAAATTTTTGTTTTCATTTCAAGCAATTATGATTGTACCAAAAATGGCAAGTAATGGGGGAGAAAGCAGGGAATCCAAGGTATCATTTCAGGAATGCTCCTTAGATACTTATTAATGAAAAGAGAATTTCCCCACTAGGAAGCACCTAGTGGGTAGGAAGCATCTAGTGGGGAACAAGGATAGGAGAGGAATTTGAGGGAGTTCTTACTTGATGGTCTACGATTCTGAGAGAAATAGATAGTTATTTCTATTTACTAAAAATCAAGAAGAATTGTTAAGGGTAGGAGCAGAATATAAAAGAAAAAATATGGCATGGCACTATATTGGAATGAGAAAGGCCCAAAGAGTCAGGTCTACCATTATACAGGAGTGAGGAACAAAATCTTTCTTGTGCTTGTGTGATTTTCCTCTTTGGAACTTAGAAACTCTGGTATAAGATCCTATCAAATATAGGTTAGACAGCAAAAAAGGTAAAGTTTGAGCTCAGAGATAGTGAGAATGCTAAATATTTGAGTCTCAAGATACTTAATTGTAGATACTGGGACCGTAAGAACGGGTTAGTAAAAGGAGAGGAGAATGTGATTAAAAAAAAGAAACCATTTAATTTTCAGAGTTGACTAAATTAAAGTCATTAACGTGATTGAAGGCATCCATAGGCATTAAACAATAAGTTAAAAAGTTACTTCACTCAAATATTGATGGTGAATAAAGAAACAATATATGCCAAGCAGACAAAATGGAATAAACAAAGGCTAACATGGACAAAGGGCTAATATGCAATATATACAAAGAACTCAAACTATTCAATAACCGGAAAACAAAGAACCTATTATAAAATGTGCAATTCTCAAAAGAAGATTCACAAATGGCCAACAGATCTGTAAAAAAAAGTTGAATGTCTCTAATCGCCGGAGAAATGCAAATAAAGACCACAATGAGATACTACATTGCACCTATTAGACTGGCTATTATCAAAGAGATGAGTGATAACAATTATTGGCAAGGATGTGGAGAAAAGGGAACACTTGTACACTGTTGGTGGGAATGTAAATCAATAGAGCCACTTTGGAAAATAGTATAAAGTTTCCTCAAAAAACTAAAAATAGAATTACCATATAATCCATCATTTCCACTTCTGGGTATAGAGCTAAAGCAATTGAAATCGGTATGTTGATGACATGTGTGCATTACCATGTTTACTGCAGCACTAATCACAATAGTCAAGATGTGGAAACAACCTAAGTGTGCATCAATTGATGAATGCATTATAAATGTGGCATATATGCAAAATACAATACTATTCATCCTTTAAAAAAACAGGAAATTCTGTCATTTGCAACAACATGGATGGCCCTAGAGAACATTATGTTGAATGAAGTATGCCAGGCACAGAGAAAGTACCACATGATCTCACTTAATATGAAATCTGAAAGGGTGGAACATATAGAAACAGAGAGTAGAATGGTGTTTACCAGAAGCTAGGAGCCAAGGGATAGATGGGAAAACAGAATATGTCGATCAAAGCATACGACCTTTCAGTTAGACAAGGGGAAAATGTTCTTGTAATCGATTACATAGCATGGAGACTATAGTAAATAATAACGTATTATCTATTTCAAAATAGCAAAAGGAATGAATTTTAAATCTTCTCACTACAAAAAAGGATAAGTATTTGATATAATAAATATGTTAATTAGTCTGATTTGGTTATTCCACAAAATACAGCTGTATTGAAACATCACATTATAACCCACAAATATACACATTTATTTGTAAATTAAAACTAAAATGAAGCTTTAAAAAAAGTTTCTCCTTCCATTGGTCTTATTTCATTGACCACTTGGAAAAGCATAAGTTTAAAATATTCTTAAATTGCTTATTTCTTTAGTGAAGAAAGAGTTTAGCCTAATGTTTTATTTATTTTTGTAACATTAAACACAAATAGAATGGTCTATTTCAATAATATTTTTCCAAGAAGCCACAATTTGCATGACTATTTTTACTCTTATTAACTCTGCTCCTATAATTATTGAAATTAGCATTATCTGCATTTCTATTGTATTAAGCAAAAATGAAAATTGCCTTTCTGAGGCCTCTGAGATCTAAAATTCATGAGAATTGCCTACTGCATGCAAAAAATGGACACTTTGTAAGTCAGCCTTCCCAGGTCCAAATGTAAGAGTCAGATCCTAAACTGTGTAATAGTTACAATCAAGTCTGAATGATAAAAGAACACTAAAAGAGGAAAGATAGAGATGCTATAAGAATTGAAAACTCAAAATTATTGCATTGTGTTTATTGTTATTACAATTTCCATTAACATCTTATATTTTTCAGTTTGGTTGTTTTAAAATGTTAATGTTCCTGCAAATTGCAACTACTTAATGTAATAGTAAAAATGTTGTCTAGAAAATTCTTCCAAATCTTAAACACATACTGTAAAAAAATTAATGTATTTTGAACTCTCAGATTCTGATCAAGCAGAAAAATAAGTTCTAATACTGAAAGAATGTAAGGCCGAATAGCCTATGTGAATGCAAATTAAGAGGAAAATAGTATATTCAACGCCTTCGGTTTTACTTTGGAAGTAATGTGAATGACAAGCACAAATCTCTGTGGAATTTCTTTTTACATTTCCTGCCAGTTCTCTTAATAAGAGTCTCTCCCATGATGTTAATTTTGTCTTTGAAGAAGTATTAAATATGATTTAATTTCTAATACGTTGCCATGGTGAAGAAGCCTTTGCTGTCTGCCATGTGAAGGCAGTTAAGCTGAAAGGGTTGTGTAGCCTTCTGATTATTCTTGATTTTATTTTAAAGTTTGCAGCTGGGAAAAAATCTTCCTAAAGGAAGTATGATATATGATTTGGTCAGGAGTCAGAACACTTTGAAGTGGCTCCTGAGCCAGTGAAAGGAACCATCTGTCTGAGAAATATCTGTGAATGAAGTCTGACAGTAAATATCAGGGAAGTGAGCGTTACATGGCAACAGATTGCCACACACAGTTACAATACATGCTGAAATTTCCTCTCTGTGCACACTCATATGGACATCCAATTTTACCAATGAATAGCAATGATTGCTTGGCAGATTTAACCCATCATCAAATGCTTTTTGGCATCTTGGTCAGGATGTCTGTTATTTAACATCTTTACAATGAACTAATTGGGATGGACTGGAGGAAATGTGGAGAAATAGAGCCTGCTAGACCAGATTATTGAAGGAATTGTCCAGGTCAGCAGCATCTCAAGAGGTCCATTCCTTTTGATCAATAAATTCCTTTACCTAGTTCAGCTCCTACACACAATGATGATCAGAATGCATCTTCATTTCTGGTTTCCTTTAATTTTACTTTAACATTTTTAGCCCTAAATATGGAAAGTATCATTATGCTGCAATACAGAGATAAACGCTATTAATATGTTTGTGAAATGTCTTCTAGTTTTTATCTATGTGCTTATATATTTTACATATATACATATGTATAATATACACTGTTTTCTGTAGGTAGATTAGATTTAAAGAACAAGGTACAAGATATATATTGAAAAAATATTGGTTACTTTTGTATATGAAATAGCTTAATATTATATACTATTTACCATACTAATATTGTATTACTTAAAAATATAATTGTAATCCCTGCAAAATCCACATATGCAGTATTTTATTTAACCATTTCTTTCTTTTCCAGTTTTTCAATATTGTAAGTAGTATTTTATCAGATAAACTACTGCATAAGAAAAATTATGTAAATACTTTTACAATTATTGCTTTAGATTCCTAGAAATGTAGTTTTGAAACAATTGGCACTGGGTGTCAATTTTTAAATAAAATTAAGTTTCCAATATCAACATGGGCTATTATTAATTTACATCACTGTATTAGTTCATTCTCATGCTGCTAATGAAGACCTAGCCGAGACTGGGTAATTTATAAAAGAAAGAGGTTTAACTGACTCGCAGTTCCACATGGGTGGGGAGGCCTCAGGAAACTTACAATCGTGGCAGAAGGCACCGCTTCACGGGGTGGCAGGAGAGAGAATGAGTGCAAGCAGGGAAAACGCCAGACACATAAAACCATCAGAACTCATGAGACTCACTCACTATTACGAGAACAGCATGGAGGAAACTACCCCCATGATTTAATTACCTCTACCTGGTTCTCCCCTTGACATATGGGGATTACGAGGACTACAGTGTAAGGTGAGATTTGGGTGGGAACACAGAGTCAAACCATATCAATCACCAAGTCTGACTGTATTATAAAGGTCCACCAAATTGTAAGATAAATAATCATTGATATTATGACTTTCATTACTATGAATATGAATGAGGTTAGATAATCTTGGCTCTTTTAATTTCTTTTTGTGGCTATTATTAAGCCCTTACAATATATTATATGACTGTGTATATCATATAATACGTAATACAATGCACACAAATATTACACAAAACAGCATTTATTTTCCAAACATTTTTTCTGTTTTACTGCAATACCCTTAAATATTTGTGATGATAACACATCATTTGCTTTTATAGTTACATATTTTAATACCTGGGGATGCAATTTTCCCCCAATACTCTTCTCTTAAAAAATTATCTTGGGTAGTTTTACCCATTAACTTTTTCTAGCTTTGATTAAAATTCAGTTTTATTTCTTATTTAAACAGATATTTTCATTCATCTTCTAAAAACAGCTTGGTTGTTTACAGTTTGGCATATTATGAATAAAGCTGCTATAAACATTCATGTGCAGATTTTTGTGTAATTCTTATTTCTTTGGAATAACTGTGTAGGAATGTAGAAATTGGTCATATGATGTTTGCATTTTTTAAAATAAACAGCCAAGTGATTTTCTAGAGTGATTGTAATATTCTACATTCACACCAGCAATGTATAAGTATATATTTTCTCTCTTTCCCCACAGAATTTAGAGTTGTCACTACTTTTAAATTTAACCATTCTTTTAGCTACATAGTGATATCTCATTGTGGTTTTAATTTTCAGTTATCTAACAACTATTGATATTGAAAATCTTTTCATGTGTTCATTTTTCATCTGTCTGTTCTCTTCAGTGAAACTCCTCTTCATCTCTTTGTACCATTCTCTAATTGGATTGTTTGCCTAATGTATTTGAGTTTTGAGATTTCTTCTTATATTCTAAATAGTTTTTTTAAAGATATATGATTTGTAAATATTTTCTTCCAGTCTAAAGCTTATTTTTATACTTTTAATGAGTCTTTTATAATTTTAAACATTAATTTTTATGTAGCATAATGTGTCAGTTTTTCCTTGTATGAATTGTGCTTTTGGTGTAAATTTTAGGAAAACTTCACCTAGCCTAACGTCCCAGATATTTTGTTTTGAGTGTTTTTTTCCTGAAAAAGTTACAGTTTTATGTTTTACATATGAATCTGTGATGTAGTTTGAGTTAATGTTTGTATAAGGTGTGAGTCATAAGTCTGTTTTTGTTTTAGCGTTTTGCCTGAGGATTTCTAATTGCTTGATGTTATTTGTTAAAAGGTAATCTTTCCTCCATTGAATTACTTTTACAAATTTGTCAAAAATCAGGTAGGCATATTGGTGTGGTTCTATCTCTGGTTTCTCAGTTCTGTTCCATTGATGCCACTGTCAGTACCAGCAAGTATGGATTATTTTAGCTATATAATGTCTTGAAATTGGTTACACTGGTTCCTCCTATTATTTTCTTCTTCGAAACTGTTTTAGCAATTCTGGTTCCCTTCCCATATAAATTTTAGAATATTCTTGTATATATCTACAAAAATATTATTGGGAGTTTGATAGGAATTATGCTTCATCTGTATGTCAGTTTGAAGACAAATGGCATCTTTACAATGTTGAATCTTCCAACCCAATACATGGTAATTCTCTGCATTTATTCTGATATTTTATTTCTTTCTTCAACAGGTAGTTTTGGGCATACAGAGCCTATATACGTTTCATTCGATTTGTACCTATTTTTTTTTGGGGGGGTGAGAGTAAATGTAAATGGTATTTTTCTGTTTTTAACTTTCACGTCCATGTATTCATTGCTAATACAGAGATATAAAATTTGTTTGTAATCTTATCTTCTGTCTTGTGACCTTCCTCAACTTACTTATTAGTTCTAGAAGGTTTTCTTTGAAGATACAATGGAATTTTTTAAACAATCATATCATCTGCAAATAGGGACAGTTTTATTTCTTCCTTTCCAACCTAATTGTCTTTTATTTCTTTCTTTCATATTGCATTGGCTAGAACTTCCATTTTGTTGATAATGTATTATATGTGTCAACTTGACTGAGCTAAGTAGTGCCAAGATAGCTGATAAAACAGTATCTCTGGGTGTGTGTGAGGGTGTTTCTGGAAGAGATTAGCATAGGAATTAACAAACTGAGTACAGAATTGTTCCCTCACCAACTCCATGGGACACCCTCTGATCTTTTGAGAGACTGAATACAACCGAAATTAGGAGGAAGGATGCATTTGCTCTATTTGAGCTGGGGCATCCACCTTCTCCTGCCTTCAGACATCAGTTCTCTTGACTCTTGAGCCTTCAAACTCAGACTGGAATTCACACTACTGTCTGCCTTGATGTTCAGGCCTTTGGATTTAGACTGAATTTTATCACCAGCTGTCCAGGTTCTCTCAGACAGACAGCAGATCATGGGATACACAGTTTCCACCATTGCATAGATCAGTTACTACACACACACACACACACATATGTATATATGTATTCATATATATCCATATGTATGCAGGCATATTAATCATTGATTCATTAAAATAAAAATGATTTATTATTCAAATAATAAACATGCTTTTTCTTCATTGATCTATCGATATGATGGATTATATTCATCAATTTGTATTTGTTAAACCATCCTTTTATACCTCAAATAAGCACCATTGATTATATTGCACATGAGTTTTATATACTGCTTAATTCTATTTGCTAATATTTTGTTAACATTTTTGCATCTACTTTAATCAAATATGTTTGTAAATGTTTGTATCTGTGCTAAGTTTTTCTAGGCTTTGCAATAGGGTAACATAAGCTTTGTATAATAAATTGGAAATGTAATACATTTAAAAAAGTAGAGGCTCAGTAACATATACAAGTATAAACTACTCTGGACACACCTTACTTAAAAGCAATTCATCTCAAATTATATAGAGAAGTGGCAGTTTTTTTGCTTGATTTGTTTTGTTTTTTTATAATTTAAATTTGTCAAAAGCTTTCATAAAATAAAATAAAAATTAATTACCAGCAAAATGAAAGAAAGAAACGATATATTAAATCATTATTATTATCATTATTAGTTTTTTTTTCTTTCTTTATTTTTAATTATTATTATACTTTAAGTTCTAGGGTACATGTGCATAACGTGCAGGTTTATTACATATGTATACTTGTGCCATGTTGCTGTGCTGCACCCATTAACTCATCAGCACCCATCAACTCGTCATTTACATCAGGTATAACTCCCAATGCAATCCCTTCCCCCTCCCCGCTCCGCCCTCCCCATGATAGGCCCCGGTGTGTGATGTTCCCCTTCCTGAGTCCAAGTGATCTCATTGTTCAGTTCCCACCTATGAGTGAGAACATGCGGTGTTTGGTTTTCTGTTCTTGTGATAGTTTGCTAAGAATGATGGTTTCCAGCTGCATCCATGTCCCTACAAAGGACACAAACTCATCCTTTTTTATGGCTGCATAGTATTCCATGGTGTATATGTGCCACATTTTCTTAATCCA